>NW_022900937.1:34771370-34808836 GCF_012274545.1 Fukomys damarensis | reverse complement strand
GACAGGCGGCACCCCACACCCAGGGTGGGGCGCAGGGAGGAGGAGGAGGAGGCTGCCGATCAGAAGCAGCCCTGAGAGTGGACCCCCGCCTTAGCAGTGAGCGACAGCCCCAGCCTAACTTTTTATTATCTGTGTCTCGCTAAAGTTGCCCAGATGAGCTCCACCTTCCTGTGTGTGCTCCTGCCTCAGCCTCCCCGAGCGCTGAGTTCACATGCCTGACTACGGGAGATTTTATTTCATACTAGAGAATTGATATGCACGATTTCCATTTTTATTCATGCGGGCTTGCGATACACAATGACTGAATTCCTCGTGAGGGGTCGGCACACGCGAGCGCACAGCAAGTCTCCACCCTCATGCATCGTTCTGTCTCCTCCCTCCTCCCCTCTCTCCTCTCCGGAGGTTCCCGACGCTGGCGGTGGACAGAAGAGGGGCCCGGCTGTGGCCACCGGGGCTCTGCTGCTGTCCAGCAACCGCCAGCGAATCTCCTAGCGCGAAGCAGTGCGGGACTTTGTCAGGATTTCCTGATGACTTCGCTCTGTTCGGAGAGGCAGGAGTGTCAGTCCCCCAGACGGAGGATCCAAAAGGAATGGCACCTTTTTATTTTTGTTTTCTTCAGGCAAAGTCTCACTATGCAGCCTTCCTACCTGTGTACTCTCTCTTGTTTGTTACAAGAAATGAATTGCACCTTAGAATTTACCCCGATCATTTCCCATCCCCAGGCTCCTCTCTGCTCTCTGCTCTCAGCTCTCTCCCTTCCCCGTATCCTCTTCCCTGTCTCCAATACGTCTGCCTCCCTGTTTCCCACCATCTCTCCTTTATTGTATTCTCTGCTGATATTTTAAATTTCTCAAATCAGAGAGACCAAGTGATATTTGTCTTCCTGTGTGACTTATTTCATTTGACACTGTGGGCTCAAGATTTTCAAAATTTCACGTTCAAATAATTTGATCCTCAGTTAAAGGTACATTTTGAGTCCTGATTGAATGTCCCTGAGCAGTGGTTGCCTGGGATTCTTTCCTTGAGCTCCCATCCTGACCCCTGCAGGCTTCAGGAGTGGGAGTCAGGGAAGCAGGCCTAGGTTTGCTGAGAGGCGAATCTGCCCATAACTGGACTGAGGCTGGGTGGGGAGGTGTAGCGGAATATACAGGTGTGCTGCGGTAATTTACACACTTCCAATAATACACCTGTTTTTAATACCTGTCTTGGCCAAGGATTTGGCCGAGCAGCACCACACCTGCCTTGCAAGTGTAAGGCCTGAGTTTGATCCCCAGTACCCGCCCCAGATACTTCCTTTCAAAAAATAGAAAATTATAGCAGATGGTTTACATTTTTACAAATGCATTGCAGGATGCCAGATCCAGTGACTAAGGTGGGTGAGGACACAGCAGAGTGGTTTTGTGACCCGCCTTTCTGTGGGATGGCCCTCGGCAGTTGCTGCATTTGTGTTCATATCTGGTAAAGACCCTCGGGAAAGAGGACCCCAGAGCTGCTGCAGGATGTGGTGAGGACGCTGGGATGGGTGTGTTTCAATAAGAGGAGGATTTTGAGGACACTTTATGGCAATGTGCCTTTAAAGGTCATAATTGCTTTAAATTACGTTTTTTCTGAAGAGTCCCACCACACCGCACGTCTACCAGTTCTGGACTAGCTTGTCTCTACATCCCAACAGCTCCATTGCTTTCTTTCCTTCCTGAGCCCCCAAGCTCCCCAGCTCCGTTCTCCTCTCGTCTCCCCATGTGCTGCCATCTCCTCCCCAAATCTGGAAGCTGCCTTTCCCCTCTCAGGCTTCTGGATTCTTATTTCAGCGGGGGTCTCAGCAGACGTGTACTCTGTTTCCACACCCGAGCTGGACCTGAACAGCATTTTGGAGGAGCTGTTCCCCAATCTATTGCTTTTCTTATCCCCCTTTTGGCAGCAGCAAATCCCTCAGACCAAAGCGGAGCTGCTTCTGTGCATACTGACTATGAAGACAGTGAGGGCAGGAGCCCTTACATGGCCCCCGGAAGGGCTGTTTCTCTTCTATGCATTCTCCTAGGAGAGTCACTGAGTTATCAGGAGACCACAAACTTTTTATACTATATCAACTCTTTCCCATGCAGCCTTGAGGCAATTAGCAAACCTCAAGGCCTGACTCAAGTGCACAAGACCATCCTTTTACCAGTAAGGAAACAGCGGAGGGTCTGACACAGCGAGCACTGAGAACAACCATTCCAGAGGATTCATGTTCACGTGTGGCTGGCAAAGGGTCTGGGATGGGAAACCAGAGGTGCAGAGCTCCCTGAGAAGGTGCAGCCCAGCAGAGAGGGCCACAGGTGAGCTCCAGATAGAGCCAGCTGCCTTCTCCCCTCACACTCCCTGCCCACGGTGCCATGGGCACAGGTGACCCCACCAGGTGAGGTGGGGGAAGTTGAGAAGGAGTCTGCTGGAATACAGGAGCTGGGGCAGAAAGGATGGCAGGGGAGGGAGGGAGACAGGGAGAGACAAGGAGGGAAGGAGGGAGAGAGAGAGAAAAAGAAGAGAGGGAGGGAATGAGTGGTGGGAGGGAGGGAGGGAGAGAGGTGCAGAACAAACCACATGGAAAAGCTGAGTTACTGACCAAATGCAGAAGAGACAGGCTATTCTTTGTACAAGGCTGGGGTATTTAAAAGTCAAAGCAATTCCTTATAAGCCCAATGGACAGAGCAGGAGACCAGGAGGCTAGAGTTTTGATGTCGACCACTAACTGTGTTACTAGTTAAGTCCTGGTAACTTACCTACATGCCACACGGGGCTGCTCTGTTCGTGCTGTGAAAGCTGCCTGCTAGAATCGTCTTTCTGTCTTACGCTCCTCTTAAAAGATCCAGGCATCTTCCTAGTGTGGAGTGGGAGATGAATTTTAAACCTTAGATGAATATTCACCAGATACTTTAGATGACAAAATATATAAGACGTTTGATTTGACACAAAAAAGGCCCAGGATTTGTTAAAACACTCGCATTTTAAAAGGAAATCACACACATTGCTAGGATGCCTATCACTCTGAATAAATCGAGCCCAGGTTTGGAAAGACATGCCAATTAATCAGTCCAGTAATGTTCAAATCCATCTTTGATAGCATGGGACTTATGAGAAAATAATTGTAATCCACAGAGACTAATGGCTTTGTTTCATACTCACTGATGGGACTCACATTTTATAAGCATAACTATACCAGCACAAATGCAGAATAAATATCTTTTCTGATAATAAGATATTTATTAAAAATTTAGCCTAACATTTCTCATGAAATGTGAAGCTATTCAAGGACTTTATATAAATGGACTCCACAGGGGCCTGATAAACTAGCAGAAAAGTTTCTTAATGTGGTGAGCACTTAGTCTGTGAAAGGGTGTTACATTGTTTTTCAGCAGATGGAATCAGACCTCCATCACTAATGAGCTGATTGGGGAGGAATCAGTAATCCTTGCAGAACCCTGGTGAGATATTGATATATCAGCAAGCTTGTGTTCTCAAGGCGGGTCCCAGGTCTTGGAGCAGCAGGAAAGAAGCATCTAGAATGTTCTAGAATGCGCTCTCAGAGCAACGCTCCAGGAACCCAACCATGCTGAGGAAAAAGTTCAATGGATTTCATACGTGAGGCTCCCAGGGAGCTTACTATGAGTTTGTGAACAGAAAGTAAAGTTAGTCTTATGGAAATTTTTTAAAATTTTGTTTTTGCAGATTATTTTATTTATCAGTCCCTGTTTGCGGTAACACAATGCTCACATTCCTTGTGTGGAATTGGTACATATACATACCATATCTTAATTCAGTTTTCATCTCTTTTCTCCTCTCCCTTCACCCTCCATCCATTTCTTGATCCCCTTCCCATTTGAGAAAGATCTGTCTCTCTAATTCTTATCTGCCTCTTATTTTATCCTTTATTTATATTTTGGGTTTACATGTAAAAGAATATGCGATATTTAACCTTGTGCATCTGATTTATTTCACTTAATATTATGGGCTCCAGATGCATCCATTTTCCTACAAGTATCTCAAATTTATCCTTATTTATGACACAGTAGTACTCCATAGTATATAAATACCACATTTTCTTTATCCATTCATCTGTTGTCTTACATAAAGGCTGCTTCTGAGATTTGGCTATTTTGAGTTGTGCTACTATAAACATGTTTTCATGGATCTCTGTAATATGACGGCTTTAACTCTTTTGGGAAGACACCTAAAAGGGGAATAGTGGGCCAAATAGAATTTGTAGCTCCAGGCTTTTGAAGAATCTCCACACTGATTTCCACAGTGGTGGTGCTAGTCTACACTCTCATCAATGGTGTAGAAGGGTTCCTTTTCCCCCACAGCGATGGTAACATTTGTTATTATTTGACTTCTTGATGATGGCCAATATTGCTGGGGTAAGATGAAATCTCAGCGTAGGACTTGACTTTCTGAAGCAGGAGTAGCATGTAACCTCAAGTTTAAGAGTGTGTCTCTTCCCATTCATAAATCACATGGTGTGAGACTCAGGTCCATGTCTTGTCTTAACATGAATTACTGTGACTTAGTAGAATAATAATTACCACAATAATAATCCTTAGAGCTCTTATGCTTCAAATCCTACAAAGAATTTTGCAAGAATCCTCAATTTTCAAAGGGCAGAATAAGGCATCAGGTTCCTGATTATTTAGGGTATTTTATCTCTACTCATTAAAAAAGAAATATATCCTCTGTACTTTGTTGCTCTTTTTTCTCTCAAGAGCTGTACCCAGCAACTTTTTACCCTAGACATTTTGTCTGGAAATTTGCCTGGTGGTTGAAGCTTGCAGCTGTTAATAATATTTTCAAGCCAGTGAATATGAGCTATGCCTCTCTTGCTGCTGCCTCCATGCGTGTCTCTCGAAAGCTGAGCAATTCTACCAAAATACTCCTGTGTGACTCACGGAGAAGTGGATGGAGGCAGGCTCTTAGCCGAGGCGGGCAGAATGTGCAGTATGTACCCACAGTGATCTAACCCACCCGTTTAGAAACCAACACAGCAGCAAAACCAAGGGGATTAGAGAAGGAAGGAGAGGCTGGCATCCCACAGAGCGATGGGGATTTCTTTCCAGAGACCACCTAGCCAGCCCCCCACCCCCCAGCTGCCAGGCAACAGCGTGGATCCTGAGCTCTGAGAAAGTGCCAAACAATGTCCCTACCATCCAGCTCACAGAGCAGCAGGTTGGTCAAACGAAAGGACCTTGGCCTGCCCAGGAGCATCTGTTCCCCCATTCTGTCTTACACAGCCCTGCCCAGTGCCACAGTAGATCAAACAAGGGCAAGCCTGCGGGCCGATGTGCTGCTGAACTCTGGCCCATCTGTGAACTTCTGAATCCAGCATGGTGAATCCTTTGTTTAGTGTCCCCATTCCTTAAAGTCACTGTGCCATGTTGCACTGTGCCAAGACTTCTGTTGTCACTTCCCAACTCCCTGGCCCTCAAATCCTTCTTGGAATCTTTCCCCATGGACCCTAGAGGTCATTGGAGGAAAGTCTCCTTCCCTCCCTGCCCAGCTTCCCCTCCACCTCAGCACCTGGAGAGAATTCTGTCTCGGCTTCCTTTCTCCTTGCCTTCGGGAGATGTTGTATATTTTTTATGTGAACCCAAGTTTAACCTGGGTCCTATCTGAAGCCATACATTTCCTCCTTCCCCTTAGGGATCTTCCTGCTGAACTACTCAGTTGGAAAATTTCCAAGTAGGTTAATCAGTTTCGTCTTCATCACCTGTCTCTTATTTCGTAGACATACCCTTTGTGCAGGTCAGAACTACCAGAAGCTGCACAGTTCCCTTCCCCTACAGAAGGAGTGGAAGACACCATCACTGGCTCAGACCAAGCATCCTGAGAGACAGATGAATCCAGAGAAGAAATGGCTCATCCAGCTCCAATCTGTCTACATAGCCCAGCCTTGCTTTCCTCTGGGCTGACTTTACTCTCAGTTTTCACTGCAATGCCAAATACTCTGCAATTTCGGGAGAACAGCAACAGAAAAGAGACCTTGGCTGTGACTTCTACACAACTCTTGGAATTCATGAGCCCTTTCCTGAGTAGTCATGGCTGCTCACGGGGTCACATCTGGGGTTCCTTCTGGGAAGCCATGTGGACACTGTCTGAGGGGGATGGAGCTGTGATCCTCAGCAGAGCCAGCGTTCTGCAGCCCAGAAAAAGCAGTGGATGCCTGGAGGAGAAACACAAGTCCCCCCAAACCCATTCCCTGCCCCTTCCAAACAGAGTCTTCTCACTGACTCACGAGGAGGTCATTGTCATCCCACATCCTGAGTCTTCTTCTGACATTCTAGTCTTACCCCTGTGACAAGTTTGGCTTTTCTGAAAGAGCCTGGTTTTGTGAGCCCAACTCCACTTGCTTCCAGTGGACTTTGCTTCTGCAAGATCTAATGTCATGGGACTGGCTTTAGCCGGGACTGCCAGGCACACACGACACCCAGCGAGGCCTTCTCTCTCATGATGGAGGAGACCCACTGCACACTGTGGAGGGCCTGCCCTGGGACAAATGGCTCCAGTGACACCATGAACTGAGACAGTTCAGGGACAGGTCCAGGGAAGCAGGCTGGGTGGTTTTATCTGCAGATGGCTTTGCAGATTACTAAATGGAAAGGACTAGAAGAAAGAAGGGGAAAACCCAGATCTACTGAGAAAGTAAGACTGAACATTGTGAAAGAAAGCAAAAAGAATTAAGGAAGAAAGTTGGAGGGGGAGGGAAAAGGAAAGAAGGGAAAAGAAAAATATGAGGAAAGGAAAAAATGGGAACAAAGTCTTTATAAATAGGGAAGGGTGGAGGGGTGAAGGGAGGGCAGGGGAATGAGGAAAACATAAGAACCAAGATAGGACATGTAAAAGTTCAAGATCCCAATGATGAATGTGACTACTGTATACCTAAAAAGCACCAAT
This sequence comes from Fukomys damarensis, assembly GCF_012274545.1. NCBI lineage: Eukaryota > Metazoa > Chordata > Mammalia > Rodentia > Bathyergidae > Fukomys > Fukomys damarensis. The sequence continues at coordinate 34,801,918 of NW_022900937.1, read as the reverse complement.
AAGCTTAATGGGGAAAAAGAATTAAGGAAAAGAAAATCATAAATAAACTGTATTTGAAAGAACTAAATAAATTCGACTTCATAGGCGTTGAGTTTATAAGGATCAAGGGCCATCTCAGCAGGAATATCTAAAAAGACAAGAGAGCTCTGTGATTTGTGGGCCTCAGGGTCCAGGCCAAGAGTTTTACAAGATAGTTCTAAGCTTCTCAGCAGTCCTGTCAAGGGAGAGTGAGTGCTTTTGCTCTCTTTTTATATAAAAATGGAGAAAGAAAGATGAGTTATCTTGCTCATTGGGTAAGAGGTAGATGTGGGATTTGAGCCAAAGCTCTGTCCCAAGATCAGACGGCTTGGGGAGTGCAAGTGGCTGAACTCTATCCAGATCCAACCAAATGTGCTCAAAGCCCAAATCCCTTTCCATGCAACTCCCAGCCCCGGTGGTCCTGGGCTGTGCTGTGTCTGCTAACTTCATGCACAAACAGCATGGATTTGGAGGGTATGGTGCATGGCTGGGAGGAGCAGAGGAGGTGGGGACCCCCTGCCACAGAAGCCTGCACGAGAAACTGAGCACCTCAAGGACCACCTGCGTTGAGGTTCTCCATCCCTGCCAGGTGTCCCAAATCACTTCCTGTTTTCTATAGAAAACCACAGGGCAAACACTGGGTTCTAGCCCAGCCTCTGCCCAAATTAAACTAGCCACAACCTTCTGTCTCCATGGGCCTGGTAGATACATTTCACATTGGTCTAAGACAGCCTGGGCAACTTGGCTACTCAGCAAGGCAGCATCTCAAAATAAAAAAATAAATAAATACATTATAGATAAATAAACCCTGAGATTCCATCTTACCATAGAAAAAGTGATCATCATCAAGAACTCAAACAACTGGGCTCAGTGGTTCTGCCACTGCCTCACAAATGCAAGGTTCCAAGTTCAATCCCTGGTACCAAGAAAAAAAAAGAAATTAAACAATAAATGCTGGTGAGGCCGTGGGCAAAAGGAACCCTTCTTCACTGTTGCTGCAAGTGTAAACTAGTACAACCACTGTGGAAATGAGTGTGGGGATTCCTCAAAAACTGGAACTAGAAATTCCATCAAACCCAGCTATTCTTCTAGGTAACTTCGGGAAAAGTAAAGATATCGTATCATAGTGATCCATGCACACTCATGTTTATAGTAGCACAACTCACAATAGCTAAATCTTGGAATCAGCCTATGAGTCCTCATCAGATGAGTGGATAAAGAAAATGTGGTATTTACACACAAATGAGTACTTTATGTCCTAAAGAGGGATAGATGAGTCTTTTGTAGGAAAATGGATGCACCTTGAGACCATAATGTTAAGGAAAATAAATCAACACACAAGCTTAAATAGCACATGGTTTCTTGTATTTGAGTAACCCAAAATATAAATAAAGAGCAAAATAAAAAAATAGATAGTAGGAAACAGAGAGATAGATCTTTTACAAAAGGGAAGGGTCCAGGAGATGGAGGAAGGAAAGAGGGAAGGGAAAGGAAGGGAACATAAAAAGAATTAAGATGTGTTATGAACTCCCCATGATGAATGTAATTATTATGTACTCCGAATATGCACTAATAGAAAATAAAAATTTAAAAAAAAAAAACCTTTTCAAATGCCTGGGGATGTAGTTCAGTGCAAAGTCCTTGTGTTCGATCCCCATTACTATAAACAATTATTAATTCCAGCAAGAGTCACGGGCAAGAGCTTTATAAAGACCCAGATGCTGAAGGCCAGTCATGGTTTTTAGGAGGGAGAAGTTTGAAAACAAAAAAGCAGAACACAGGACAGAGTTATTTGTTTTTCTTGTGGATTCCAAGCAAAAATCAGCAAGGAAGGACCGTAATGCTAAGTGAAATAAATCAGAACACAACTTATATATATCACATGTTTTCTCTTCTATGGGAAACCGAAAGTATTAATAAAGAGCGAATTAAATAAATGATAGGAGACAGGAAGATAGATCTTTTGCAAAAGGGAAGGGGATCAAGAGATGGAGTGGGGTGGGGAGAGGAGAGGGAAGGGGGTGAAAGAGAATTAAAATGTGCTGTGTACCTGTGCCAACCCCACAGAAGGAGGTGGTCATTGTGCTCTGTGGATGCGGACTCAGAGGAAAAACAAGTGGCTTCGCTCACAAGAAGCAGTTTCCTGCTACAAAGCCGCTTAGACCTGAGAGAGGCACTCTCACCAAATAAGGGCCGAGTTAGCTTTTTTAACAACCTCAGCTTCGAGTCCTCATATTTTGGACTTTCAATCACTGTGGTCAAGGAAATACGTTTGTTCAGAAATGAGGACAACAAAGATGACAGAAGTCACACAGTGGATTGGTCTGTACTGTAACGGCATTGGCTTGCACAACCACTAGTAACTGCTTTCCAACCGTTCACATTTCATTTCACATGAAAATGCTGCCGCCCATGGATCGCTGGGTAAACTCGTTACACCTTAAATATAAAGCCACTGTGAACACTATCAGGTCTATTCAGTGTAGAACAAGGGCTCTTACACTTATTTGGTTAGTCACGCCCCTGAAAGTCATAGTCCTCTTTGTAACACATCTCGGAATGCTCCTTCTTTCTTAATCCAATTATACGAAAGTGAAGAATGTCACCACACAAATATGACCACCCTGCATACGTGCAACATGATATTTTTCAGCCTTGAGGATTTGCTTGCAAAACTCGTAAGGAAACCAAATATCATGCAATTCTGAATGTTTCAATTAATACTCTTTTTAGATTCCTCAAAACTTTTGTTAAAGATTGGACTCATGAAAACAAAGCCCTCGCACAATGATTGGTATGAACCTTAAAGCTGAGAAAAGTTCTGCATCAAATAATCATCCTTAATACATCTGTGTGTTCATCTGTGTGTACATGCAGGCATGTGTGTTGTGAGATAAAAAGAAAGGGGGAAAATAGTATTGGAGAAATGTAATCACCATCTATGCATGGCTACTGGGAACCTGTGGAATATGAGTTGTCCCATAGGGAAATATTTGGAAAACATTTCCTTCTGTTTTTATTCTTTTGGTACTGGAGATTGACCTCTGAGCCTTCACACTGAGCTACATCCCCGATGTAGCTTTTACATTTTGATTTTGAGACAGGATCTCATTAAGACACTAAAATGTCCAGGCTAGGCTTGAACTTGCAAACTTCCTGCTTTAGTCTGCCACAGTGCTGGGATAACAGGAATGTGGTAGTACTTCTGGCTGAGAAACCTTTCTTTTAAAAAGGCTTCAATAGGAGCTGGGGATTTAGCTTAGTGGTTCCGCCGCCTGCCTTGCAAGTACAAGGTCCAGAGTTCGAGCCCCGGTACATAAAAAAAAAAACAAAACAAAATGTCATTTGTATAAGTATAGTTCATAAAATTATGAATGGTAACTCTTTAATGTGGGGAAAAAGGCATGATTCTGAACAAAGATTCACCAGCTTTGGTGACTGTGCATACCATTCCTAGAGAGAGTCAACCCAAGATGACTACACTAGCTTTGAGTCCTCAGGCAACTTATTACCCACTAGAGAAGAGTAGACACAGAGCAGGTATTTGCCAAACAAGGCCTGTAAATATGGTACATCAGGGACAGAAGGCCAGACACCGCATGTTCTCACTGATACACGGAGTCCAAAGTGATGGAATTTGTAGAAGGAGAGTGGAGCCTGGTGGGTAGAGGCTGGACAATGGGAAGAATGGTGAAGATGATGGTTAAGAGGCACACTCCTTAGTTACTTCTTCATGCTGGGACAACACACCAGGCCTACAATTTAAAGGAGAGGGTTATTTGGCTCACGGTTTGCAGGGGTTCAGTCCACGGTCAGCTGGTTCCAATGCAGAAACATCGCGGCAGAAAGCGATGGAGGAAGACAGCTGCTCACCCTATGGCAGCCAGGAAGCAGAGAGAGAAGCGAGGAGCCTGCGACAAGAGTGCACCCTTCCAGGTCTCACCACAGTGACCTACCATGAGGCCACATCTCCTGGAGCACATTCAGCCCTGAACTCAAACATGAATGAATTCTCTGATGAGCACTGCGCCCCATGACCCATCACCTTCCACACATACGAGTCTTTGAAAGGACAATTTAAATCTCAGCCATGAAGGGACGGACAGCTCAGACACCCCCAAAACAGGATATGTGTGTGACAGGAAGCAGTGGGAACCTGGGGCAGCCAGGCCTTGAACCACAATGCTTACCAGCACCCTGCTGGACTCCATAGCCCCAGGCCAACGCTTGAAGCTACTTGCTCTCATGTGCAGGGTGGAGAAACAGTCATCACGTTGCAAAGGAGACTTTGAACAAATGCATTATATTATGGAGGGGCCCAGACACAGGGACAGCAGAGATTCCTGACCATGCTTGCAGCCAGCCATGGATAATGCACCCCAGCCTTCTTCTGCAGACCATTCTGCGGGCACGACAGTATTTTGTGACTGTGCTGTCCAATGCGATAGTGCTGGTCACATGTGTTACTGGGTACAAGGTACAGGCAGTGTGACCATGGGTCTGAATCTTAACTGCATATAATTATAAGGAACTTCAGTGTAAATAGCCATGCTGGTTAGTGGCTGCTCCATTAGTACAAAAGACATTTGAAATGTTTTCAACACAGTTAGGCTTAGTAAAATTTCTCCCTGGTGTTATTTGGGATAAAGCACAATTATCTAGGCATTACGAGTAAAGAATAAATCCCCTTTCATAAAGTGAAAATTACCACTTGAGCTCCTCTCTGGAAATGGCCTGCACATCCTCCAGGTTTTGGCAAGGACTGAGGTCTTGTGCTAGGAACCCACACAATGGTGATGAAGCTAGTCACGCATGTTAGGGACCATGGGGTCCCCTGTCTAGGTCAGAAGTCCTCCTCACTGGGCTGCCTTGGGTATGGGGCTACAAAACCTTGCTCCCTCCAGCATGGAAATGCAGAGCAAGGCACAGCTGCTCCAGGCCTATCTTTCTCTCCCACTTGGTGACCACAGCTGCCTGAGTTTGTCTGGCTTTCAGGATCAGACACATTTGGCTATGTTCATTTAGACTCCTGGAGAAACACATGGTATATAAGAGAAAAGTTTCTCAGCTAGGACAAGGATAGAAAGAGAGCCAGTGAAAGATGTGTGATGCAGCAAGTTAATGTGGCAGATTCTGCAAGATCGTGCTGAGGGCATCTGAACCCAACTGTAGAACATGCCTCAGCATTCATATAGCAGGGACAAAGGCACGATGTACGCACAACCAGTCACTGGAAGGGCAACATATATAGATGAGGATCTCTTGGCACTTTGGCCTGTGAGCAGACAAGGTGAGCTTTGCTGGACCAAAAGAGCCAGACAAGCGGTGAGGTTTCCAGGATTTAGAATTTGATGCCACGTGTGGTGGCGCACACCTATAATCAAAGCACTTGGGAGGCTGAGGCGGGAGTATAGCTGTGAGTTCAAGACCAGCCTGGGCTACAAAGTGAGTTCCAGGTCAGTCTCTACTACATAGTGAGACTCTGTCTCAAAAAATAACAAAAACAAAACCAAAACCAAACAATTTGGCTTGGATTGCACTGGATCACCCAGGGATCGGTGATAGGAATGGAATACTGGCACAGGCTTTGAGTTCAAGCTGCAAATTCTGAGGCCTTGGGCAAATCTTTCACATCTCCGAGCCTCAGTTCCCCAACAAAACTGCAGTCATATTTCACTAGGGATAAAGGATGGTGAAAGTACTGTAGTGATTCTGTATCAGAGGTGCAACATAGGTGCAAACTATTGGAAACATTTTATTCTGTGAAGCCAAGCTCTTCTACAGAAATTTCTTTTGAGAAGGGGTCTCGCTGTGTGGTGCCCTTGAACTCACTGTTGTAGCTTGTATGTAGACGCACTTGTAGTGGTGGGGCTTTTCTGAGGTGGCTGGATCCAGAATGTGTGTGTAACACTGATATCAAGGGTGTGTGATTTCTGCATCAGTCCGCTGATTGGTTTAACATAGTTCTGGGTGTGGATAATGGAAAGTGAGCGTGGGTGGCACCAACCCATAGAGTTATAGACTAGATGAAATTAAAGGGGAAGGGAGGCTCAGTGCTCACTGGCCACGAACTGTTTCTCCTCTCTGATGCCCCTCTTCTGTGCTGCCCTGCCTGGGAACCAGTGGGCTATGGACTGAAACCTCTACAAGCTGTGAGCTGAATAAACCGTGAGGCAGAGTCGTGCTCTGTGCTGTGTAAATACTGCATATTCTTCAAATATTCATCTGCTGGTAGACACACAGGCTGCTTCCACGATGTAGCTATTATGAACGTCCTGGATAAACATAGGTGTACACGGATCCCTGTAATATGATGCCTTTAACTCATTCAAGAGGGTATCCAAAAGGGTGATAGCTGAATGGAACTTCCAGTTTTAGATTTCTGAGGAATCTCCACATGGATTTGACATCTGTCTGTGTTAATAAACTTTCCCTTAGTGTGTCTAGAGGTGGGGCAATGTAATTTCTTCATTTCTTAGACTGTGTTGACATCCTATGACACAATCTCTCTCTTTCTCTGACTCTCTGAATACAGTATATTCAGATGGTTAACTTACGAGCATCTCCTTGGCTGTGTCCCAATGGCCCATCTGACTTCGTGTATGACCTGAAGTAGCGTTTGTCAGAAGGTCCCAAGCAGAAGCCACAGTGGGATTCCTAGAGGGACCCAACGACTCCCTGGAGCGCATCTGCTCAAGAAACCCACTGGGGTGTCATCGCTAGGGCTAGAACAGAGTGGTTGCCTTCCAAGGTCTATCTTCAGATTCCCACCACCCACCACCCATCATCCTGGCCCCAGCATGTCCAGAAAGCTTGCATCTGAGTGCTGAGTACAGATGTTCTTTGTTGCTTTTTTTTTTTTTTTAATAATAGGAAAACACTTGAACAAGAAAATGCGCAGTCATGCTTTCCTGATAACCATGGAGACCTGGAGTTACTAAAGCAGAAGCCGGTCATCTATCCCCAGGCAGGCAACGTCTCCCTCCTCCAAGGGTTATGAGTGGAAAAAGAACCATTCCCACTCACCCTTATTTATTCGCTTATTCACTCACAAGCATTCCTGGAAAACCCATTAGGTTGCTCCCAGCTACAATCTAGAGCAGGAATTCAGAGTCAGGCAAACAAGAAAACAACTGTAACCGACGTGGACATTTTTTGTCTGGTGATGTGTTTTGGGTCCTATTTTGCATGAGGCACACCTGTCAAGAAGCTTTGGCTTCTTTTTATAAGTCTGGGGAAAGGATCTCTGAATGGTACATTAAGATGATTTCAGACTGAACGAAACGGATGCTTTGAATACTTGTCCCACCCAGAGGTGGCTTACTCTCCCCCCCATTTAATAGTCGGCTTTTGCTTTCAGTTGTCTGTTAATATGCAGGCAGGCCTGTGTTTGTTTTAGTGGGTGGCTTGCCCAGGGACATTCCTCATTGTAGCCCTAAATGAATTCCAGCAGAGTGGAAGGCTAAAGCTGTTTTTTCTTCCCCCTATTGTGGTTGATCTTTATTAGTCCCTAAGCTTGTGTCATTCATTTTAAAGTCATTAGTGAAAATAGAAACAAGAAACATTTGGGTTTGAAAGCACACAGAATGGCTTCATGTAAGATTTTCTGAGGACCCTTTTGTTGTCTGTTGCCCGAAACAGAGCAGGCTGCCAGCCCCAACAGAACCTCAACCTCATTTTGAATGTGACAGTTTTCCTTCCTACTAATCTAGTCAGGGCAGAGCTGTACTGAATCCTTAGCCTTTTCACTGGCCAAGTGGCTGTCCCCCACTTTCTCCTGCTACCAGGTTTCTGGGGTGCTATGGGCTCTTCCTAAAGATTCTTTCCAGGTTCTTCTTGTCCTTTACATTTATTGAAGATGGGAAAGGTAGGAAAAGAAGTAGAGTTGGTCATGGAGAAAGAGAGAGCACAGAGGCCATGAAGGGTATGGCAATCATCCTTGGTCTTTTGTGCCCAACCCCTCCTCAGGCTGACATCAGATCTGGGCTGTCCAGTGAAACAGCAGCTTGATCGCATGCCCGGAGAACTGAAGATAGCATTTTCTCATTGGCTCCAGGTGCAGGGTTTAGGACTTGTCTTTCTGTGTACATGTCCTGGATTTCCATGACTGATAGGTCATGCCCTAATCTCCTGCTTCATCTCATCTTCTCCCCACTTTTCTTCCTCTTCCTCCTTTTCCCCTCCTTCTTCCTCCTCTTTTTTCCTCCGGGTGATACTGGGGATTCAACCCAAGGTCTTTACACTGGACTATATCCTCATGTACTTTTTCAATTTTTCAATTTTTGTTTTGAGACAGGATCTCACTAAGTTGCCCAGGCTGGGCACGAAGGTGTGATCCTTCTGTGTGCTGGGGTTACAGGTGTGTGTCTCCACACCTATTTCCTATTTCTATTCTTTAACATGTCATGGAATATGTGAAGGTTGTGGTAGATAGAAGAAGTAAGATGAATGTTAAAAATAACAAACCCATAGTGCTGCTAGGGTGTTAGCATCTTGTAGACTAGTGTTTCTACATAATGTTTTACATTCTCTCCTCTCTCCACAAGCAGCCATACAGGGAGCCTGAGTTGCACAGTTGCTGTGTGTCCTTCCTGTTCAGGAGGGGCTTGTTCTGAAGGCTGAACCTGAGCTTCTGGTGCCTCTAGAGGAACCAAACCCTTACCCATTGATGTGAGATAATCATTATATTTTGTGTTGGAGGAAACCGAAGTTCAATGAGGTTATGGGGCTTGTGAAAGGTCACAAAGTGAACCAGGTGTGGTGGTGCATTCCCGGAATGCCAGCACTCAGGAGCCAAGGCAGGAGCATCCCTGCGAGTTTCAGGCCAGCCTGGGCTACACAACAAGACCTCATTTCAAATAGAAACAACAAAAAGAGTCACATAATGTGTTCAGGAGTTGGTGGCGGAATAAGCGACAAATCTCACACTACTGGCACCTCCCTTCAGAACCCTTTCCTGCCCTGCATGCTGAGTTCGCACCTGGTGTCCCTGATGTCCCTGATCCCTGACGGCAGTCAGAGCCAGTGCCTCACCCTGCTTCTTTCATTGTGAAGGGGTCCCAGTGAGCATGGCCCCAGCTGCCAGCAGCCCAGTCCCACACCAAGAAAGACAGGCGTGTGGCCTCCTTCCCCTGCCTCATGCCCAGTACAGTTCGCATTCAGCCAATGACTTCTGAGTGAGACCCTGGGTCACTGCACTCCTGTGGAAGCTCCTGTCAGTTGCTAGGAATTGCCTGAGTGGGACACACTGCTTGGGTCCAGTCTCTCTGAGAGTTTCCCACAGATATGGGGCTCTGCTGCCAGGGGTAGCCTGTGTGGTAATATCACGGAATGCTGGTTCTCCACCTCACCTGCTGGAGCATAGGCCCCTGCGAATCTCTGCAGGCACCTGACACGGTTTTTTGCATCAGACTCCTGGCTGCAAAGCTGGTTCCGATTTCCAGCTCTTGGGGCCCCATCCTGCTGTCCCTGACCGTGTGTGCCACCCAGGGCAGGGCACATGGCTGGGGTGTTTTGGATGTGCTTTCTGGGGACTGTGATAGCTGCCACCTGCCTGGGACAGACACGTGTGTCTTCCCATGGGTGGCACACAGTGAATCAGAGCCCAGGAGGGCGGTGGATCAGCTGTGCAGTGAGATAAGAGCAGCAGGGCCAGAGCGTCAGGCTGGAGCGCGGGTGGCCTTGGATCTGAGCACCAGCCTCTCTCCCTCTGCTCTCTGAGGCCCAGAAAGGAGCATTTGCACCTGCAGATCAGACATGTGCTTCTTTTGCTTCAAAGTGGCCACACTGTGAGGGATTCTAGAAGCAAAACTCCCTGCCTGATATCTAATAAGATTATCACGGCCTCCACTCCTTGCCTTGAGTCTTCCTGGCTGAACTTGTGCTCCTAGGAGTCCTGCTTCTCTTCCCTGTGTCCCCGGCTCACAGTGTCCCTGTGGTGCTGGACAATGCTCTTGTCCTGCCTGTCTAATCTGCTGTCCCTCTTTCTATCCAACAACAGCAAAAGTAAGCACAGCCTCTCCCTTGTCCACGTGACAGCAACAACCGAATGACCGGGAATGACTGCTTAAAAGTCCATTTCAAAAGTAGACAGAATGAGATGCCTTCGCCTAGGCTTTGACAGTTTTGTAAGTAATCTACCAGCCAATCCAACAAATTACTTTGCTGTACCTATTTCCTGTAAAATTTAGGTCCTCAAAGTCACAGATAACATAATGGATCTTCTGGCTGGTGAGCATGACCCCCAAAGTTACTAATCTCATGGGACAGGGTCCCCAAGAAGGGCACCCTGTGGAGTACAGGGCCATCTGTGTAGGAGCCCAGGGAGGTGCTTGGCTCCTATCTGAGCCATTGGCTTGAGAGCAAACTACACAAAATAAGGTCAAATTTCTACCTGGCCCCGAAACCTGCCCACCTCCCTGCTCTTGCCAGCATTCTGCCTGTGAGTCCTTCATCCTGCACCTTCCTGCCTCAGCCCACTCCTTGGCAGGGGGTCAGTTTCCTTTCAGTTTTTCTTTTCATCAGTCCATGTGTGCAGTTCGTGATAATTACACCCACCTGGGGGATAACTATGGGCAGAGCAGTACCCCATGGTGTGTGAACACACATCATCTCTTCATCTGTTGATGGACACAGAGGCTGCCTCCAAGATTTAGATGTTGTGAGTTGTGATGAAGAACACAGCTGCACAGCCATGCATGGGTCCCAGCCTCGCCTGGAATCCAGCCCCCTGCCCTGTCTGTGCACAAAGCTCCCTGGACACTTCCCACCTTCCCTTGGTGACAGGGAAGCAATGCGGACAGGACAGAAGGCCTGGCTCAGACAGACCTGGGATCAGGGCGTTCCTGGCTCTTCCTGTGCAAGCAGCTGACCCCTGAGACACTGAGTGTTCTGCAGTTGCTGTGGACTTGTAAGTTCTTAGGAACAAAAACGATGTGACCCCTCAGCACAAAATCCGGTGTAGAGTTGTCAGCAGTACAAACACGTTTAAACTTCTATGGTGTACACTTGCCCTCCCCCCTCTCCTCTCCCTGCTCCTCTCCCCTCTTTCTTTTACTGTAATTTATCAGGCAGAGACCACGCCCATCATCCCGTCCCACCCTTCTGCAAATCCTTCCGGGTTAATCTGGTTCACTTCCGGCCAGGGCAAAGTGGGGGCCAGCTTGTGGAGTTGGATTTGCAGCATTCCGTGTCTCAGGCTAAAGGATTAGTGGTTCTCGGGGTTTTAGCTCTGGGAGAGGCTATGGGGGAGATGGGAGATATCGTCCTTGAGAAAGAGAACTCATTTCGAGTGGCTCTCGTGCCTGTCCTGAAGAAGCCACCTCTGCTGTTGACCTACGGAGCCACATCCATCAATGGAGCAGGCCTTCTTCAGGTCCTCTTCCCACCGAAGCTCACACTTGTCCCTACGGCTTAACTTTGGTCAGAACTTCTGGTTACGCAGAAGGGAAGGAAGCAATACTTGGCCTTGCTTTGCCTCTTTTCTGCTGGGGAGTCTCTGGAGAGGGAAGAAAACTCCAGGGCACACAGCTTGTAATCCCAGCACTGTGGGAGGCTGAGGCAGGAAAATTGCAGGTCCCAGCCCATCCTGGGCAATTTAGCAAATTAACATGACCCTGTGTCAAAATAGAAAAACTGAAAATAAAGCTGATGATGTAACCCAGTGTGAAGGCCCTGGGTTCCATCGTTGTACTTAAAAGAAGAAAAAAGGAAAAAGAAAAAGTAGATCCTTCAGCTTCGCCCAGCCTGAGGCTTAGGCCACCCTTCAGAACTGGGCATGGAAAGGAGGATTACACCAGGAAGCAGCAGGAAGACCCAGACCACGCAGCTCCTTTTCTGTGTTCTCTCCTTCTGCTCAGTCTGTGTTCACAGGTGGCTGCTCCAGGACTGACACCTGCTCTTTTCCTGATATCCCTGTTTCCACCCTGAAAGCTCCAGGGTGTTGTCCCAGAGCTCGGCCTCACCTGGTGGCTGAGCGGCAACAGCGATGTCAGGATGGGGATTGCAGAAAGACGCCGCTGAGCCCAGGCCTTGGGGTGGGCTCTGCATTGAGACCGCGTGGAGCCAACTTTGATCAGCCGCCATCTGTCTGACTGTGCGGTGGGAGAATCTGGATTGATCGCTGGTGATTCATTTTTCAGCCTCTGGCAGCAGAATTCGGGCCACTGGTTTACTGGGTTCCGTGGGGGAGGAAATTCCTTCCTGCATCTGTCCTATCAAAAGCTTTTCATTTATTTCTGTATTTTTAGTTTTTTGAGACAGGGCCTTCCTATGTAGTGTAGGCTAACCTCGAACTCACGATGTCACCGAGGCTGGTCTCGAACTCATGGCGATCCACTTGCTTCAGCCTCCTGAGCGTGCCCACCGCACTTGGCTTACCCTCATTTTTTAGTGCGGCTTTGATATTTGTACATTGGAATTAAGATTCAAGACTCAGTGGTGTTGGGGAGCCTGAGGGTTGGAGATAACACACTGTTGACTCCCACCGGAAGGGCTATTGCTGTCACAAACAGGGATCCTCCAGGATCACCTCTGAGGATGACGGAATCCAGCGCAAGCCTGTTGCTTTGAACTGAATGGGGTTGGCCAAGCAATTGGAGGAATCTCAAGAAGTCTCGGGAATCCCAGGAATCTTATGCTCTCAAAAATGATGGAAGCCCCAAAGGACTTTAAGCTTTTGTAGATTACACCTACTGAAATCTACCATTAGAAGTCAGAAGTGGCCAAAATGTAAGCAGACAAGCAGGCATCCCAGTTCTGGTCAGACCAAGGATGCTGCCTCCTGTAGGGCAGTCTGGGAAACTCCTCTAGTGCCTCATGAAGGATGGGAATAACTGGGCAAATCATGTGCGTCTGACTTTTGTAGGAAAATAATTTGTTTTGCTGGACCAGTGAAAAGTGTCTTGGAGATGCTGGCATGCCTGGGCCACATTCAGAAGCACTGACTCGTCCCCCGACAGACCCGTGCAGCATGGAAACACGTGTGGCTCGTGGTCCTGTTCTGCTCAGCCTGTGACCCGGGCCCTGTGTCCTCCTGTCCCTTTCCAGGCCATCTTGACACCACTGTCATGCAGGATACAGGCCTGGCTCCTCCAGGGCTTGTCCTTCTGAACAGCTTTATATCAATGGCCTTTTTTTCTTTTTTTTAAAAAGGTACAATTGACGTACCATAAAATTTACTCTGATACATGTGCAGCTCACTGGCTTTTAGTATAACATGGGAGTTGTCTTAACTATTAGCACTACCTTTTATTTTAATTATTTTAGTAGCGGGGGTTGAAGCCAGGGCAGGGCCATCACACAGAGTGAAAAGGGAACCTACAGGATGGGAAAAATAATTGTCTGCTATTCCTCAGATGGAGAACTACTATCTAGAATATAAAGAACTGAAAAATTCCGACACCTCAAAGTAAAAGAGCCAATAAGAAAAGGGCAAATGATGAAGAGACACTTCTCAGAAGGAGTGCAAAAGGCCAGTGAGTACATGAAGAGTTGTTCAACATGGCTAGTCATTGGAGAAATGCAGGTTAAAACAACACAGATTCCACTTCACTGCAACAAGTTTTTTAAAGAAAAGTATTTCAGGGACAGTTCCCCTGGAGGTCCCACCTGAGTGTCTGAGTCTGTGCCCCAGGTAGTTGACCACTCCATCTGGTTGGTCCTTGGGACCATAAATCCTCAGAACATGGTGAAAGGACAAGAGAGGGCGACTCATCCCCTGAACACCAGGACTGCTGTGCAGCCTTCCCTGCCCTGCATTGACGTTGGTATCTCCCAGCTCTCTGGACCATGGACCAATGCTATCACAGCGCCTGGTTCCTTTGGTGTGTATTTAGAGCAGTGGAATTCATAGGAGCTCCCAGAGGGAGAGGGGCAGGTCCCTCTGGAAGCTGGCTGAACTTAACATGTGGGGAGTGAGTATGAGCCAGGTGTCCTTTACTGTATCAAATGCTTGAGATGATCAATTTAAAAAGAGAAAAGATTTATTTTGGCTTGGTTTTTCAAGCCTGTGATTGGTTGGCCCTGTAGATTTGGGGCCTTGGGGAGGGTATCATGGGGCACAGCTTGTACCTCATGGCTGGGAAGAAATAAGGGAAGACCATAACGGGCCACCGTTCCCTTTGGTGCACCCCCTAAAGGACCTACAACCCTCGCACCAAGGCCTACCTCTTAAGCATTCCTGCCACACCCCAGGGACACAGCCTTGGACACAATGGCCTCGGAGACCGGGGCAGACCCGAAGTCCAGCAGGGAGATAAAGGGCTGCAGGAAAGAGAGATCCTATGTCCTTCAGCTGCTTGGACAGGCACCTCAGTGGGCAGCACCTAGCATGGCAATAGCAGCTAGAGGAGCGGCTTCTAGAACCTTCATCATGACCCTAAGAAGGAGGGATGGTGAGGGGGTAAAGACATCCCTTGTCCAGGAGAATGGGTCAGGGAAGAGAGGGATCACACATTCATTCCCCCGGGAATGGAGAGTGGTGATGGATTGCCCAGGCTGGGCTCCAACTGGAGATCTTCCTGCCTCAGCCTTCCAGAGTGCTGGGATTATGACTTTACCTGAAAGGCCAACAGCGTTCTTGGTGGAAAGTGTCCATTTCACAGTTATATATCATGGTGAGAAAGCAGAGGTCACTCCAGTGCCATAGCAATGGGGTATTTGAATAAAGTATGATTTTATCATATGAGGTATTCTATACAACTATGAGAGGTGTAAAGAATCAATCCATCCTTTCGGATGGAATATTAAATACAGAAGCTTGCTACAAAGATGTCAATATGGTTAAAACTGTACAAGTACAGGTGGACTCCTTTGAAAAATAAAGGAGCTGTAGTTGCATGGGTAAGATTTCAATTTAGGAACTAGAAAATAAATAGGGAAAGCAAATAATAAACATTGGAGTATGCATCCCTGTCATTATGAGGGGGTAGGGAAATTGGTTGAGTAACACAATGTTAAAGTTGAAAGACGTTTTAAAAGCTAATTTTTACTTTTAGTAGACCATGTTTCAGGACAGGAGGATCACACGCCCCCTGGGAAATCAGCACAGGTCCATAGGCATCTTGATTGTTTTTATGCCCTTCTCCTCTCCTCTGCCCACCCATCTCTCAGTTCCCTTCCCTTTGCAAAAGATCTACTATCTCCCTTCTTCCTACTATCCATCTTTTGTTTTTCTCTTTCTTTTACTTTGGTTTACTCACCTAAGAGAAACCATGTAATATGTGAGCACAGGTGTCTGATTTATTTCCATTAACATTGTGTCCTCCAGGTGAATTGACTTTCCACAGTTGACTCAAGTTTATCCTTCTTTATGGCGGAGTAGTCCTCCGTGGTGTGTAAATTGAAAAGATTCATAAATAATTATCTGTATATTTATACAGTGGAATACCTCAGAGCGACGAAAAAGCACATTGCATTTCTGCCATATAAATGAAACTTAGAAACTATATGCAAACATGTAAGCACAAGAGATATGCCCGCGTGACCCCATTTAATTGTAACTCAAGAACAGGCAAAATCAGCCTGTGGTCATAGAAAAGAGAGTAGTGTAATGAGGGAAATGAACTGGAAAGAGGTGGGAGACTCTTCACTGCCTTGCCTGGTGGTCACACAGGGGTGCATACAGTGTTCTTGACATTTGTTGCAGTCCCTCAACTGAACAAGGTCTAAGCCTTTTACCCTAAGGGTATTCTACTCAAAGTGGATATATATGAAGTGTGACCATATAATATGATAAATGTTTAAGTTTTTAAAAAATGCATTACAGTAAAAGACATACTGTGATGAATCCTCCAGGAACACCCCTCCCATAAACACTTTGAACACACTCATCCCATCATCCTCGCCACTTTCTGCAGCAGCTCTGGAGTCCTCTTTCCTGAGGGTCTTTCACTGCACTGTCCTGGCTGCCTGTGTTCTGAATGGATTCAAAACACCTCCCTCTCATGGTCATTTTGACTCTGGGGAGGAGCTGGAAGTCTTACGGTGCCAGACCTGGTGACAAAGGAGGCCGAGGGCACAGGATTGTGTGTTTATGAGCTGCCTTTCTTTTGGATGGCGCTCAGCAGCAGCATTCAATGTATTTGTGATCACACCTGGTAAAGACTCTCAGGAAAAGGAACTCCAAAGTGCTGCAGGAAGTGGTAAGGATGACAGGATGAATGTGTGCAAAGCAAGGGGGAAGATTCTGAGGGGAATTTGTGACAATGTGTCTTTTATAGTAATTAATGTTTTTTATTTTTAATTTAAACATTAGCCATGTTTTTTGCTTATATCTGGTGTGAAGTCACCTTCCTAAATCCCACCTTCTGACTGTGTCCCCACACACAGGCTGGCCCTGGTTTTCCTGGGTGCCCCCTGCCTGCTCTCCTCCTGGAAGAGGACATCCAGCATGAGGCACCACCGGAGGGGTGCTGTCCCTGAGGTCCCATGGCTTCATTTCTTTGTGACACTTGTACCCCACCACAGGGCTGTGACTTAATCTCTCTCAAAACAGCTTACCTCATTGCCAAGCAATAGGCAGTAACATCTGACTCAGCACTGCTGAGAGCATTAAGAATAAATATGGTGCTCATCTCACTCAGGCAAACACAACACTGGCGAGTGCCATCCCCATACTATCCATGCCTGGGAACACAGCAGAGAGCCGCATACACAGGACATTCTCTGTTTAATCCTGTTGAGGGCTGCTCCCAACTGGAAGAACACATGCACCTTCACTTGTCACCAGCCTTCTTGCAAGAAAGGAGATCCCAAGGCCTGCCAGCCTATGTCCCTGTGGTCTTCACTTGGCACCTCTCTTCAGAGGAGAAGGATTCTCACATCCAAGAGGGCAGACAGGGCTGTGCAGGAGTTTGTCCAGAACCTGATGTGGCCTCTGTCCAGCAGTGAGTTCATTGTCTTTCTACAGATTATCTATCCAAGCCATCACAGTCCCCTGATAAAACAGGAAAGATCAAACATGTGTCAGAGTGCAAAGCTGCTTTTCCTTTCTACTGTACATGGTTCTGATTTGGAAACATTTAAAAATGACTTCTTGGTGAGGGACTTTCAAGTTCAGGAAAGGAGCCCAGGCCATCTGGTCTACCTTAGTCTACTGGATTTTTCTTTAATCCTGCCTGTCTGCATTTTCTCTCTGCCCTATAATTCCTCATCATCCAGACTGAAGTCAGTTCTCAAACTCATTTCTGCTGTTGCCATCAACAGCTTGGTCTGTGGATTTCACCACATGTCCCTCAGCCTTCACACTGCAACAAAAGCCAAGCTGCACACCTTGCTTCTGTCTTTCTGCATGTCCAGCATGACAAGGTCCCTCTTGAGCCTTTGCTCTGCTTTCCGTAGGACCTGTTATATTTCTGTCTGTTTGGATTTATTTCTGCAAGGTCCCTATATTTTTTAACTGTATTTCTTCAGTGACAAGATTGTCAAAGCCTTTTAATATATGCTCATGGTTTAAAACATTCATCCTACATTCAGTTTCCCTGAATTGGAAATTGTTGCCAGACAACTCATAGCACAAGAGAAAAGTAATCGAGTGATTAGTTAGGACGAGGCAGGTTATGCCTCAGCAACAAAATATCTGCATGTTTTAGTCTCTTACTCCATTTGAGGCTTTGAGAGCTAGCTCACTGGTTACTCACCTATGGAGTTCTCTTGTGTGTCACAGAGGCCTAGGCTTCTCAGCGGCTCTTGGCTTTGGCCTGAGAAACAAATCTACTTGCTCTTGAACCAAAGCAGAACTCATGTCACTCGCCAGCTCCAGGAGAGAGTTAACTAGTTCCAATTCAGTTGTCTTAGTTCCAATTCTGTTGTCTTTTTTGCAGTGGTTGCTAGGAGACTCAGAACCTAATGGTCTTGTCTCCCATGGCCTGTGTACATCAATTTTATCTTTTTCAGTATAATTTATAGCATCATGTGTATAATTTGTATTTATTTATGTTAGTCTGCTTCATTTTGCATTCTTAAAAGTCAGTTCACGTCTTTGTAGAATGAATTTAAATGTTAATAAACAAAATGATTACATTTCCATTTATTGAGTAAGAATGGATTGTGGTGTCACTACCTTTCAGCATGGGTTCCATTAGATCTAGGAAAGAAAATGTTCAGGGGAAAAAAGTTTGGTAAATTTCTCAAAAAGTTAAGCACAGAATAAACTTCTGATCTAGTAACTTCACTCCTAGTATATATACAAAATAATTAAAACTAGGGGCACCAATCGATTCTTACACACAAACGTTCATGGTAGTACGAAGAACAAGAAGACAGAACCAAGAGTCTCTTATGGACAACATGTGGCATATCCATTCAGAGGAATATTATTCAGCTATGTAAAACAATGAATTTTTGGTGTACATTTTAATGGGAGAGTTTTGGAAGCACCATGCTAAATGAAATAATCCATACACATTGGAGAATTTTGTGTGTGATGTCAAATACTTGTATCCAATATTTAAAATAGGCAAATTCACAAGGAGAGAAACCAGGGCAGAGGTTACCAAGGGATGGACGGAGGAGTAATAAGGAGTTATTTTTTAATGGATACAGAGTTTCTATTTATATGTGATGAAAAAATATTAGAAATGCACACTGTTACTAGTTACAGCTATAACTGCTACCGGTGTTAAAGTGTGACATCATGATGTCTTGATGGTAATTAATGCCATCAAGGTGGGTTTTTTTTTTAACTCTAATCAAGTAATGATTAGTTTAATTCTCTTAAATTGTCCAAGTTTACTACAATAAAATAGCTTCAAAGAAAGAAATGCTGAAATTTTTGTATTTTTTTTTCTTTAGTCTAAGAACAAGCAAATATTTATCATGAAAAGTAGCTGTGACCGAATGGGAAGGACAGTGGAAGAAGCGTTGGTGTGTTGCAAAGATAGCTGGAGTCAGAATCTGAGCCTACTGTGGCCCAGGGAGCCAAGCCACTGCAGAGAACCCAGAGCCCACACCCTGGGCAGACCCTGCTTGGGGGTTCCAGTGAATGCCCTTGGAACAGGTCATGTTTAATGGCCCTTCCAGTGTCCAGTTCCTGTGACAGAAATAAATACGAAATAGTCACATCTCTCTCAGGTTCGTAACAGTTGAAGGTAGTTTACATTGATGCAAACGGTTGAGCAAGACAAAATAAGGGAGAGAGTTACAGATTTGTCCATCAGAGACTATGATCTGTTCAACAAGGAATGAGGAAGCAATCCAAGAACTTGCTTGGTATGAGACAAGCAGGAAGGGTCGTGGGTTTATTGCAGAAGAGAGAAGCTGGTGTGGCCTTGTTAGGGCAGGGCTTTTGCTACAGTGGCACAGGCTGGGGGCACTTGCATCAGCAGCACCTTGAGCATCTAAAATTCATGGAGAAAAAAGAAACCAAGGTCAACTGGAGCCCCCTTCCCCTGACTGAAGAGGTATTGCCTGCTTTGTGTGATAATTTGTTTTGCGGGAGTTGAATCTGGAGTGAACAAGCCCGGCATCATATTCCTTTTGTCCAGACAGCTCTAGAGGACATATTTTAAAGTAAACTCACTGAGAATGAGTTTCTGAAAGGTCCACTTTAAAGAAATCAAGCCATGGGAAGTGTAAATAAGTAAACCAACTGGAAGCTGGGGAGAACGTCTGCGACCAGCTTCCCCCCTGGTGTAGGCCCCAGGCAGATCTGCAGTAGCCTGTGTTGGAACTGCAACTTGATCCTTGGGATTACCCAGCAAATACAGCACAGTGAATCTCAGCAGGGCCCTCCATCTCCCCCAGTGCATGGCGGTATTAATCCTCAGTGGCAGAAAATGCCATCTTCTAGACAGCCCTTGGTTCTGAATGTTAAATATGGGTAATAACTGCATTGATTTCCACTTCAATATGTAGAAGTCGCTCTCTGGCCATCCTCACGAAAATCACATGTGAACGGCCAGAGCCTCACATGAGCATTTTTGGAAATGTCATTTTCAAACCTATAGCTTTCTTTCCTGGCAAGAAATGCATTCCGTTTGGGGTGAATATTTCCAGACTGCAACCCATTTTCACTCGGGTGCCTCTGGATTGATTACAAGGATGTGTAAGTCTTCAGGCGGTCAAGGTCAGTTCTGACTGTTCCTCAGCCTGGCCTAGATTGTGGGAGACAAAGAATCTGGGAACGAATTGTCCTGGAGGATTGCTGGTTGGAACTTCACCACTCCACAGAGAATCATGTCTGTTCTTATTAATTTAAAGTGGTTTTTTTTTCCATTTCTTATGCCTTGCTGTTCTTTAAAATTTCTATTAGAATTACGGAGCACCCCACACAGGGAAACGGCATGATTTTTATTTTAGCACCTATCACATGTCCTTATCTACAACACACTATTGAGACAATGTTTTGGGAATCTTTTCAGGTTTTAAGCAGAGTCCTGACCTGCGCTGAGATGGCCTGATACAGAGTTCTTGCCCATGTTCCAAATCTGAGATGCTACCGGTGGCCTTGGAAGACATATGTATCCCTCAGCTTTGGCTTCCCCAATTTACAAAGACAATATCTGTTGTATGACATGATCTGTAAATTCTATGTTGGAAGCCTGGTTATGAGGCATGGTCTCTGCTAGGACCAGCTTGTGTATCTGGGTCATTTGTGGGAACCATGCGGCCCTCTGACCCAGGATTGCCTACCCACTAGGGGTGGGTGGGTGCTACTCCTGCCTCAGGTCAGCTGAAAATACACAGGATCTGTGGTCTTCACACATCTTCCTTTAATTTGAATTGGTGCCATCTTTTGAAGGGGGAACCAAGGCCCCCATGGCTCTCCTCTTGATGTGCACAGACTGCTTCTTAGGCATCTCTGATTTTTTTTTCCCAGTGCCAAGTTCTAGTTCCCAGGTGGTACTTGGATGAAGGGTGAGAGGGATCAAAGCATTGGGCCCATTCAGAAATAGAAGGGAGTATCATTATTCATCAAGTACTTTGAACGTCTCTGTCCTTTTTAGGGATTGAAAAAAAAAATGTGCATTCTGGAAGAAGATGTCCTGATTTAAACACAGCTGCCTAACGGCCACTACTGGAAACCGGATGTCACTCCCACCCTCTTGCGACTTGTGTGGTGCTCTCTCTCCCTCTTGACAACCCTGCGGTCAGGGACACTGTGACTGTTCAACTTGAGGTGCCAACTTAGCTGGATCAAGGGAGCCCAGCAGATTGGTAAGCACACTTCCAGGTGTGTCTGTGGGTGTTTCTAGACACTTGGCTTACAGGCCAGTGCATGGAGGGAGTAGGGCTGCCCTGACTACAGTTACCATTACCCACGGGCTCATAGACAGAGGAAAATGAAAGGGAACAAAGGCAGAGAGGGATGTCTGCTGCGTTTGGGGAGCTCCGGAGGCTGCATCTTTTGTTGCCATCACCTATGGACATCGATCTCCAGCTTCTTCATCCTCCAACACAGACTCTCAACAGAGATTCTGCAGGGAGTGTCCCAGCCTTTGACCTTGTACTGGTGCTACGTCTTTGATCCCTCTTGTTCTGCAGCTTCCAGCTTCTCAGGCTGAGCTCTTGGATCTCCAGCTCTCCAGCACGCAGCCAGCCACTGGGGACTCTGCTGCCTCTGATCCTGTGAGCTATCTAATAAATCCCGTCGAGTAAGTACCCATCTATTTTCTATGGATTCTGTTCCTCCGGAGAACCCTAACTAACAGTCACGGCCAGTCTGCTTTGAACGTTTCATGGAATAAAACAATGAGATGAACAGGGGAGGCAGCCATGTGGGTGATTCTGGGCTAGGCGTCTGGAGTCCACATCCAGGATGCGAAGTGTGAATACACTGCTCTGGTGTGTTTGTGGTAGGCTTTGTGGAGCAGAGGTTTAACCACATGCAGGCATCAGAACCCTCTGCCAAACCATTAGATGGTGCTAACTCAGCCCATTGGGGTGGGAGGGACCTACACAGCCAGCGTCTTCAGTCTCCGCCAGGGATCAGGAAACTGCTACAAGCCCAGCTCACCCTGAAGACCTCAGCAGACATCACTAGCTGATGTGGCTCTGGTTTTGCTGTAAAACAAATACAACTGAGGACTGGTTACTGTGCCAGCCAGCACACGGTTTCAAGGCCTACTTCAGTGCAACTGTAAATGTTGATTGTATTTCAGTTACCAATATATTTTTCCTTTTTTTTTTTTGGTGTTGGGAACAAATCAGGGCCCTTACAATAAATTACATCCCATGCTGTGATATATACATACATACATATATATATATATTCTTTGAGACAGGATCTTGTTAAGTCAGTAAATTATCCAGGCTGGTCTTGAACTTCCAATCCTGCATCAGCCTCCTAAGTACTGGGATTACAGGCCTGCATCAGCTCACTCAGCATAAGATTCAGTCCCCTCAGAGGCCTTTCCTAGCTCCTGCTTGCAGTTGAATTGGCCAACCCTTCTTTAAGCCACGATTCTGAGAACCCAGCATTCACTGGGCCAGAAACACAGCACCAATTGAGTTTACTGATACACATTGGCCTGGGTACTGCAGCAATTTTCAGTAAGGATCTGGTGGTCTTCAGGATTGATAGCTGTAACATTTTTCAAGTTCACTCCTCTGCGATCACCATGGTATTGGTGCAAATAAAGTTAGCAGGGGAGCAGTGTCTACACCATGGCTCCTCAGAGCCTTTCCCAGGTTGCCGTGTCACGGTCCTCAAGAAGACTGCAGAGGGCACAGCATCCCACACGTGCTTGAAATTGGTACCCTTCCTCTCTGCTCCGCATCTTAAAACAACCAGCAAAGGCAAATCTGCTTCAGTGCATCTTCTGCGAAGAAAGCCAATTCCCAGCAGATGCAATGATATTGAGACTTGGAAGGCAGCATTCTTTTTTGTACCCTCTTGTTCTCATTACTGTGCGAAAGTAGCCATTGACCGGCTCTGAAGAAATCATCTGACGACATCAGCAGGTGAATTCCAGGATGCTCACCCATCCCCGGCGTGTTCAGACTTGTGGTAAATGGGGCAGAGGGAGGTCACTCCTGCAGTACAGAGTCATTGGCCTCTGAGTCATGCATATCAATGTGCAGTAAGCAATAGCGACCCAGCTTTGATGGGTCATTTTCTTCTCAGGTTCATCAGAAGTGAGCATCAGAAGAGCAGTTTCTCTCCGGGCATAAGAAATAGTGGCAGTTATTTCTTTATTATAAAAATAGGCCTTGCTATATAAAATGGGGCAATTGAAAAAGCACACACCCCTCATGACAAATTAAAATAGTGCATAATTGCACTATCAAAATGAAAACTAATTTTCCAAGTTGTATAATGGCCAAGTTTTTCAAGATCCTCACAACTTTAGTTATTGCTAAAGTATCATTTTGGCCATGACTTCCATTCTCCTTCTCATAGTCTGCCTCTCTGGCCCTCCGCCCCACCCATCTCTATCTGTGGAAAGACCCGCGATCCTGTGACATTATGTTTTCCTTAAGCCTTGGGCAATCATCGCAACTGGGAAAATAATCTCTCCCACTTTGAGTTTGATGTCTGATGTTGAGAAGTTGTCACTCGATAAACTCGCCATGGTCCAATTTATGCTATAGCTCTGTGTTAGATGGGCTTTGCTAGAGAACAGAATCAATAGAAAATATACACATAATTAGGTGAGAGGGTTTCTTGGAGAGCTTTTAGGGTCAGAGGCAGGAGAGTCCATAATGGATTTCTGCACACACTGGAGAGTGGGGGATCCAGGAGCTGCTCAGACCAGGAAGCTAGAAGCTGAGGAACAAGTGGGACCAAGAATGCAGAGCCAGTACAAAGCTAAAAAGGGAAGCTCCTCCCTGCAGAGTCAGTGGTGCACATCTGCGTGGGAAGGAGGAAGAAACTGAAGACCAGCACCCTGAAACAGTGGCAGCAGGAGGTGCACTTGGTCAAGCTGACTGGAGTCTTCAGCAACAAGCACCATCTTTCTTCTACCTTTTTCCTTCCATCCAGGCTATGAGCCTAGTGGTTGGTGCCACCCACTTCTGGGTGAGTCTTCTTCCCATGTTTGCAGGGCTACATGTTAATTACCCACAGATAACCCCAAACCATGCTTCACTGGTCAGCTAGGCATTTCTCACTCCATTCAGGTTGACACACCGTGGTTAACAAGTTGGAAGGTGCCACCTTCTTCTCTGCCACATTCTCACCTCTTTGTGGAGAGGGAGACAAGGTGGTGACTCAGTGGAGCCACAATAATGCCTTATTCAGGGCCAGGCCCACTAATGACTCATTGTCAACTCAGGCTGCTAGGATAGATGTCCATATCCTGGTGGCTTCAACAGTGGACACTTACTTCCTGTACTTCCGGAAGGTGGAACACACACGGTCTAGGCACTGGCAGGCATGGTTTTCCTGAAGAGCCCTCTTCCTGGTCCTGGCAGAGGGCTACCTCCTTTCTGTGTCCTCAGAGAGGGAGCACCCTGGTGTCTCTACTTCTGCTCACAAAGATACTAAAATCATCCTAAGATTATCACAGTTATACTGAGATTATCAACATCTCCACTGAACCTAATTTTCTCCAAAGGTCTTATCACTAAATACATGGAGGGTTTTGGATCTGGGATGTATGGACACAAACATCTGCCCTATAATCATGATAATACTCAAATATTCATTGAATTAGTGAACAATGACACTGTTACCAGTATTACTCTGTAAATTAACAAGCTTTCCTGTTGCTGGGACAAAAAACCCCACTCCCACACCTGAAGCGAGGCTTAGTCTGGCTCTCCACGTTAAATTTCTAGAGATTCAGTCCATGGTCAGCCACTCAAGGCAAGAACGTCATGGCAGAGAGAGTCGGGAGCAAAGCTGCTCAGTGCATGGCTGACAGGGGGCTTGCGGTACAGCATGACTACCTTCATCCTGGTGAGTTGATGTGCGGACACAGTGCACCTTGATTCTTTTCATGCTTTCTTCCCCTTGGCTGTCGCTCCTTCCCTTGGTCCCCTTCTCCTTTGCCAACCTCTAGCTCCCTGTTTCCTTTTTCTCCTTTTTCATTTTACTCTTGCATTTATTGGTAACCTGGGTTCCTCTTATGAAATAACCCCTGTGGTATGTAAGCCTGTGGGTCTGCGTTATTTCACTGAAGATTACTGTCTCAGGGTTCACCCATTTTCCTGCAAACGACTCAGGTTTGTCCTACTGTAGGGCAGAGTAGTTCCATGGTGTACAAACACCACAGTCTCTATCCACACAGCCACCAGGGCATGAGTTCTCCCCCTGTGCACAAAGGGCTCAGAAAAATGATGAGGCTCTTCTGGGACGAGGGTCTCATCAACAAGGGAAACTGGATTTGAACTCGGGGGTTTGTCTTCTCAAGTCCTGCTCCTCTGAGGTGCGAGAGGGCCACACACCAAGCTGATGGCCCAGCCCCTCAGCGCCTTCTGCAGACACAGAGGAGAAGCACGAAGCAGAGCTCAGAAATGTTCCTTTTTTTCTTCCCCGTTCTTCTACCTCATGCTTCTTATAACCTAAGAGCCAGGTTTATTGCTTTCCTTTTATTTTTAGCTTCACTTAAATATATATGTATAACTTGGAAAAAAAATCCATACATATATAAAAGATTCACGCTAAGATAAAAACAACATGCTCATTAAGTAGGTAGGACAGGGGAGCCCTGGGTAGGCACCTCCCTTTCCCACTTTTGATTATTGTGAGCGGTAAATAGGATGATGATTGTTGGTTAAATTCACCTTCTCAGACTTTCAGTTCAGAAAGAAAGCTGTCTCCGAACCTCAGCAGTCCTTTAAAATTTTTACAAGGTTTTCATTGACTCTGGAACAATGCAGGGAGGGTTTGCTGATGACCCTTAACACAGCGGCGAAGAAAGAAAATTAAGCAGTTGAGGCAGAGATTTGCGTGCCCCTGGCGCTCGGCCTGTGGCCTGGTTTTTATTAGGTGGGCCTAGCGTTGGGTTGGGTGCTGCTGCAGCCCTGCTGCGCCAGCATCTTCACCCGCATGCGCAGAGCCGAGTCCCAAATGCACAGGCCCAGAAAACAAAGTGCAGACCTGGGGTAATAATGATGGGCGCCAGTCCACAATTCCATTTTTTTCCTGCTGTAGACTTTTAAAACATAATAGACCCATTATAATTGTTTGTATTCATGCATGATGTTCCCTCTGATTTTTATAATGATGTCTTTCCTTGTTTATGAAAAAAAATAAAACAAAGTATTCATAGTAAAATAATAAGAGAATATCAATAGTAATACACTGTCTACGATAATCTTAAAAGAAGCAACTCAACAAAACCGGACAAAAAAGACTCACGTATAAACAAAGAGATAGTAGCACAAAACTTTATTTCCAATGAGCTAAGAGAAACTAGTAGCATAAATAAAACAAAGTAACATATACATTAAAATATTTTTGAAACAACTGATGGGGGCATATAAACTCAAATATTGCATGATTTCTCATATTTCTTTTCTTGTGTGTTTGTGTGTATGTGAATGGTACAGGAAATTAAATTCAGGGCCTTCCCATTGAGCTATATCCCAGAAATAATTATTATTATTTTAAATTTTGAGACAAACTCTCATTAAGTCACTAAGGTGCCCACACTGGGCTGGGATTTGTAATACTGGGCATATAAACTCAAATATTGCATGATTTCTCATATTTCTTTTCTTGTGTGTTTGTGTGTATGTGAATGGTACAGGAAATTAAATTCAGGGCCTTCCCATTGAGCTATATCCCAGAAATAATTATTATTATTTTAAATTTTGAGACAAACTCTCATTAAGTCACTAAGGTGCCCACACTGGGCTGGGATTTGTAATACTCCTGATTCACCCTGCCACAGTTCTGGGATTATGGGCACACTCCTGGCTCATAACAATATATTTCTTGACCCCATAATAATAAAGTAACACATTTAGGACTAATGCTATATATTTGTATTGTTTGAAAGGCAAGACTAGAGAACAAACAAGAAATATTTTCACTTTCACCAAGGCAACAACAATTCTGGAATAATTAAAAAGAGATGGGTGTTTTGAATCACATTCTCTTGGGTAGCAATTCCTCTGTTTCCCCACCTGCAGACTGGCCATTCCAAGAGTGCTCATGGGTTGATTCTGGAAAATTGATTAGAAAACATGTAGGATATTGCGCATGGTGGGGAGGCTCCAGATCTGCAAGGACTCCTTCCGTGACTTATTCCTGTAAGCTAGACCTAGGTTCTGAACTCCATCACTTAGGTTCTCATGGTCAGATGTCTCTTCTGCTGGGTCATTTTTTTTTTCTATCAGCCAGTTTTCAAGTTTGTGAGAAGGATTCTGTCCCCCAGAGGGTGTCTTTTAAAAAATGGAACTGGATGGAGAAATGAATACAACAGTCAGTGAGGAGTCCTCCTGAAGCCAAGGATGACTCCCCTGTTCTATAACAGGACGAAACAATGTGATTAAAAACAAGGTGTGTGTTTAAATTTTTTTAAAAAAATTATTAGAGGACCGGGGATTTAGCTCAGTGGTTGTGATGCCTGCCTTGCAAGTGTATAAGGGCCTGAATTCGATCCCTGGTATCAAAACAACAACAACAACAACAACAACAACAAATTCTTAGAGTAAAAGACACATTGTCACAAATCTCCCTCAAATTCCTCCCTTTGCTTTGCACACTCTCATCCCATCATCCCTGTCACTCCCTGCAGCAGCTCTGGAGCCCTCTTTCCTGAGGGTCTTTAGCTGCATTATCCAGGCTGCCTTGATGTCCTGAATGGATTAAAAATGTCTCCCTCTCCTGGTCATTTTGACTTTTGGGGAAGAGCCAGGAGTCACATGGTGCCAGACTGAATAAAGTGGATGAAGACACAGTGCGATGTTTTTATGAGCTGTCTTTATTTTGGATGGCACCCAGCAGCAGCCCTCATAGTATTTATGGTCACACCTGGTAAAGACCCTTAGGAAAGAGGACCCCCCAGCTGCTGCAGGAAGTGGCGAGCATGATGTATCGGGTGTGTTCAAAGCCAGAGGAGGATTCTGAGGGGGATTAGCGGCCATGTGCCTTTTACATTTACCATATTTTTTGGTCATCCAGCACTCTGGCTCCAGGGTGAAGACAGCCATCCCTTTGCCTGTTTGCTGGTGCCAGTTTCCCTGGAACTCTGAGAAGGTCATCAGTCCACAGTGTTCCCCGCACCTGCCCAGCACCCAGCCCTGGGCTCCGTGTCCTCACCGGGCTTTCATCTTCCCTGAACAGCAGGGAGCCTTTCTGGGGTCCACAGAAGGGGTTCCAGGAATTCCTCTAGCATGAAGCCCCCCACTGTAGCCAGAGCCACATGTCTGGACTTGAGGACCCCAGGCCATGAACTTTGCTGAAAACTACTTTTTCTAAATCTTGGGGTGAAAGGAGTCTGCTGCTGTAGGTCAAGCATTCTGAGTCATTCCTGGGACTCACCCCCTGAGGCCTTGCCCCCTTTCTGCTTTAGTCAGGGTCTGTGGTCAGTGGTGACTCTGTTTTTAGTAATTTAAAGTAAACCGGCTCTGGTGGGGATTGAACCTGTGACTCTCCTGTCCATTAACACCAGACTTTAATCACTGGGCCCACCACCCCACATGTGCTAAACACACGCCACAGCCAAGCTTTGGGTCTGCTGTGTTCACATGTGCCGAGACCCCGACCCCACACACCCAAAGCTCGCTTGGCCCTCTCCTCTTGCTGTTTGGGTAAAGCTTGCAGTTTTACTGAATTTTCGTTGTTTGGTGGAACAGTGGAAATGAAAAACAGGAGGCTGGGTCCAGACATGGAGGAGGAAGGATACAAAGAGCAGGGACCAATCAGACTCTGGAGACAAATGAAATGCCATGGGTGTGTGTGTGTGTGTGTGTGTGTGTGTGTGTGTGGTGTTTTGATTTCAGTTTGTGGCTCTGCACACTTACAAAACCAGAGGCTCATAGTATTAAGTCATCCAGATAGCTGTGAGCTGCATTGCGCACGGCTTGCTAAATGTGTGACGGGTCGGTGGGACAGCAGCCACAGTAGGCTGTAAGCCAGCACACTGGCCAATACACCGGCTTTACACACACCATGGGTTCCAGGCTGGAGCTGTTCTCTTGCAGGTTTTAGCTTCAGCCTCTCTGTAGCTGGCTTTTCTGCAGGACCAGCGGGGTCGATGTGCTGCCCCTCACCACATGTGGGGCCCCGTTTGGCAGTTCTGTGGGTGTCTGCTGACCCTTCTCATCTGGGGTCTGATGAAGAATGAATGGCCCTGTAGTTTTTTACGGCCAATTATATACCAGAAGACAGGAGATTTGGAAATTAATTCAAGATTCATTTACACATAGCAGCCCTTGGAATTATTTGACCAGTGGATGAAAAAATGAAATTTTCACTACAAGGGAGGAAAATGGAAGAAGTGTCAAATTTTAATCTCATTTCCCTTAAAGAGTTATCTAGTGCCAAGACCCTTCTGCGAACCCCAATGAATCACAGAGTACCTGTGTTTCCCACTTTGCCTGTGAGCAAGCGCAGTAAGCCAGGTGCTTCTTGCATTTGCTGCAGGATGCCTGCACTGTGGCAGAAGAAATGAATTCACCCTTACCACACATGGAGGGAAAAAAAAGAATGGTTATTTTAACCAGATCTGGGGAAAGTGGTTAGTTTTTTAAGCCAATGAGAAAGAAGTAAAAACTCAGACAAAAGGGTTTAAAAAATGTTCTGTGGTGCTGTTAAATTTTAATGTGTACTAGGAGAAACAGTACAGGCTCCCCTGCACCCTAAATAAAAAAGCAGCTAGCAAGTCATGGAAACTCCTAAATGTGAAGGCATTTTGGGGGTTGGGGAGGGTGCCACAACTAAAAAGCATGAAGGTGGGTGGGACCTGTAAGAATTAGGTCTTAGCCTCCTGGGGTTTTGTCTCCTAGGCAAATGCCATTTGTTTAAAGCAGTGGTGTCCACTCTTCATGCTCGGGCTACCCAAAGGAAAACACATGATATGGTCACAGGAGGGGCGTGATCTATTCTGAATACTGCAAGCTGAGCTTTCCCCACGCACCTCCCAGGGTGGAGAGCGGACTGTGTCTATCTATGCAGCTCTTCATTGCTCTTATTTTCTCTCCCCTCCAACCTTGTATGGGCCAACGCACACTGGAGAGCAAAGCTACATGAAGCAGTGGGCTGACCTTCAGTGATGATTTTGTTTCATGCCCGGTTTGGTCCGATCATTTCCTGAAAACTATTCACGCGATGCCTTATTTTCAAATCACTGGGGAAGGAGGAAGCAAGCGAATTACGGTGGAACCCAGACAGCAATGGAGAGGGAGGTAATGGAATATGTGGTGCGTGTTCGATACACCCAGGACGTTAGAGGGCCTGGTGATTGCGGAATAAGCAGCGAACTCTCTCAGAAATCTGTGTGCAAATTACGTGAGCCTCCACCAACAACGCAGGATGGAAATTCTGCCCGATCAGTGTTTTGTCCTGTGAGGCCAGCGTCTTCATTTACATAGCGCTCCCCCTCCCAGGCCCACTTGTGTTTCTGGTTACCTCATTAAAAAAAACCATTTCAAAGGGGCTCCAGCAGTTGACGGCAGGTTTTTTTTTTTTTTTTTTT
>NW_022900937.1:34708820-34771316 GCF_012274545.1 Fukomys damarensis | reverse complement strand
TTTTTTTTTTTTTTTTTTTTTCTTGCTGAATCAGCAAGTTTAATGTGAAATCAATTTCTCCTGCCCCTACCTTTTGAAAGCAGGAAAATGTGGGTCGCTCAGCAATGTACTTAATTTACAGAGCACTCAGAGTCAGGACGGAGGTGAGGAGGAGAGGATAAAGAGGATGCTTTTCTGAGTAAAGTGATCTAATCAGAGCATATGTTTCCTTCTTTTGTTATTGTTATTATTGCAATTTTTCTGCATTCATATTTTAAAAGGAGTAAAAGATTTAAGATCACATAGAGCGAAATGTCTGTGTGTGTGTGTGTGTGTTCACTGAGCTATATCCCCAGCTCTTTTTATTTTTTATTTTGAGACAGAGTCTAGCTAAGTTGCCAAGCTGAACTCCAATTTATAACCCTCCTGCTTCAGCCTCCCAGCTAAAAGAACCATTACTCTCAACACAGAAGACACAAAAGCAGACATGGCTGCAGGACTCCTGGACATCTGGGACTTGGCAGGAGAGAGAATCAAGCAGGGCTTATTGTCTTGTAGGGTGAAACCAAATGCAGAGCTCCAGAAATCCAGGGCAGGGCAATGGAGGACACTCAGGGAATGCAGCACTAGGCGTCTATATCCCTTCCTGAGCTGGAGATAGCTCAGTGAAGGCAAGACACTGACATTCTTGGAGCTTTGGGATTGAGATGGCATCGAGACATCTGCGTGGCCATGTGTCTGCAGCCCAGGGCTGGGTTAGAGGGTAAGGCTTTGAAGAGATGGAGTGAATGTCATCAGAGGCAGTGACAACCACCCAGGGAACATATGTCATGAAGACAGAGGAGGAAAGAAAGTAGAGCCCCAGAGGATCATAGGGATAATGTTCTGACACTCAAGAAAGACCCACAAAGAGCAGTGGAAGGCAGCATGGAAACAGCAGTGCCTGGTGTCCAAGCCGCCACCACAGAATGCACTGGAGAAAAAGCCAAGAAGAAGAGAAAAAGTATCTAGCACAGCAGGGCTCACACAGTGCCAGTCCCCAGGCAGCAGCTGCACCTCCAGCCCTGGGAGAGTGAGTGAGCACTGCTGGGCCAAACTAGCTGGCTTCTCTGCTTGGGGTTTGCCTGGCTGGGGCAAGTGGGCTGTGTGCCATCTGGGGATCCTTCTACTCTCAAATATGAGCTTCTCCCAAACAGAAACAATCCAGGGACTTGTATAAGATCCAGACAGCACTTTTAGGGTACGCTGAGCCTCAAGAGAAATGACCACATGCAATTTTCTGCCTTTCCCCATGGATGCCCAGCAAATCTGAGCACTGAGAATGTGGTAGGTGGGCATTCATAATCAAGGAATTCATGGTCCTGCCTTTCTTTTTCTCCAGTGGGTAGGCACTGCTCTGCTCTTTCTCAGAAGGCACAGACTCTTTGAAAGGAAAGACTATAGGAAAAGCATTCTTGTGAAATCCACAGAACGTCTGTGTCTGGGCACAAAACCAAGACTCCAAAAATCCTGTTAGTTGAATGCATAGTTCACTTAGAATATGGATGATAATGTAACTTCCAGGTAAATAAAACAAGAAAAGGGAATCTCAAAGGTAGATTTATAATTATTTAATGATGAACAGTGTCTTAGTGTTCCTGCTCCTGGGACAAAACATCCAGCACCGACAACTTAAAGGAGGAAAGGTTGATTTCTGCTCACGGCTTTAGGGGATTCAGTCCATGGCTCTTCTAAAGCAGCAACATTATGGCAGAAGGATCTACCAGGGGAGAGCTGCTCACCTCATGGCAGCTGGGAAGCAGGGAGGGAAGAGAGGAGCTGCAGACAATAACACACCCTTCCAGGTGGCATTCCCTGTTATAGATTGTGTCTAGATGACCTCTAGAGCTTCGTGCAGTCTTGGGTGGGACTATTTCAGAGGTAGCAGAAACTAATGTGTGGCTGTGCAATGCTAGGCCCAAGGGCCCTAGGATTAAGGCTGAGATTGCTCCATGCCCTAAGGAGACTGAATGAGATAAAAGAGGCAGGGAGGCACCGTGGTGTTTCCCCTGCTGTTTGCTACAGTCTGTCCACCATGAACTGTTGCTCCTCTGCCTGTGAGTCAGCCATGTATGGACTGAAACCTCTATAACCTGTGAGCTGAAAAACCACTTTAGCTTTGGGTGTTGAGCATTTCATTTCAGCAAGGAGAGAAAAGTAGTTAAGACAGCCCCCTGTGACACATCTTTTCCAGCCAAGCCCCACTCAGCACATTAAGTTGTGACCTCACCCGTGGGTGGATCCACTGATGAGTGTGGCCCCCATGGTTCAGTCACCTTCCCAAGGCCCTGCTTCTGAACCCATGCAAGTGTAAGGACATTTTATTTATTTATTATTATTATTTTTCTGTACCAGGGATCGAACTCGGGTCCTTGCACTAGTGAGTCAAGCTCCGGAGCCACTGCGCTACATCCCCAGCCCAGGACATTTTAGATAGAAACCCTAGCAAAGTCTGCCCATTCTACCCTCAGGAGCCTTCCAGCTGCCTGAGGCCATGACTTTTGCATCTGGGAGGGTCCCTACCACCAATGGTGCCAGGAGAGAAGATGAGGGGCTATCAGCAGTCTTAAATCCTGACACCTCCACTCCACTCTGCTCCCCCAACCCCTATGCACTTGGGCCTCTGAAGTTTCCTGAAGAACACAAGTGACTTGCCCTTTACGGTGTGTGGGTCAAGAAAGATATTTATCGAAACACAGCAGGGGTCAGTAGAACGAGTTCAAATCCTCATTTCACTAGCAGTATGACATCCAAGAAATCTACTCAACTCACTGAGATGGGATGCAGTTTTCTGTTCAGCAGTGATGGACAGCCTGTCTGTTGCTGTCTCTGTGAGGATCAGATATGTCAGCGTGTGTGAAAGTTCTTTGTCAATGGCAAACATCCATGATGCTTTCGGAAGTGGAAAAGGTGAATGAGAAGTTTAAGAACTCGCTTCCCCACCATGCACTGAAAAATAAAATTTTTTTTTTTTGAGGTCTATCCCAGTTTGGAGGGAACGGTGTGTTCAGAGGGATGGGGATGGAATTCGTGGTGTGAACAAGAACAGTGTTCAGGCTCAATCTTGTAAGAGAAATATCCATTGTGGATGGCCTCTCTGGCTTGTGAACAGGTTCTTTTTTTTTTGCTCATTTCTGGGATTTCTACTGCTTGGCGCACAGCTACAGTACCCTAGCAAAGCTAAATGGAGGTCAGGGTGGGCTCAGCATAAAAACGAGAAGTGGGATCAAGGCCTAAACAGGCACCCTGGTGTCCACAACCCCTTCCCATGGTGGTCATTCCATTATCCCTGCCCGGATGACTACTTACCATCCATGGCATGGTGCAGGGTGATTACTTCGTCTAGATCCAGACCCCCTCAAGGGCACCAGCCTCTCCAGGCTGCCCCACTCCCCCTTTGCCAGCTGGCAGCAGGTGGCAAGAACTTCACTGAAGGCTCATGATCCCAGACAGAGAAGACTGTCCCAGGAAAAGACTCATTTCTACCAAGAGCCTCTGTGTGACTGGTACGTGGCAGAGGCCTGACCTTCACTGTAGCCTTTCCATAGGTGTGGATTTGGAGGCGAAATATCAGCCTGTCCTACAAAACTTCTGGTCTCTGACCTGGGGTACAGGGATAAATATAACTTCCTAGACCCATAGGTAGTCCAGCACTGCCCAAGAATACAAGAGTTTCATGGAGATTCAGGACCGAAGTCCTCACAAGTTGTCCAACATCAATCTGACCAATTCTTCGCTTTGTGTTTCATGTACTGGGCTCAGGAACAGAAAGAGTTTCTGAGAGCCTATGGGTAGGATTTGTACCCGCTGCTACCACACATGTACTCTAGTTAGGATCCTTTTGTTCAAGGTTAAGAAGACAAATGGAGGGAGCTCAAGGACACTGAAAGGCTATCACAGAATTGGAAGCTAAGACAGTAAGCTGGGGATCTCTTGGGAGTTAGGGTTGAAGCTGAGTGAAAGGGCAATATGGTATACTTTCATGGCACTTTGATTACTTCCTGTATATCCGCGGTCTTTTCTGCATACCTGTTGTCTCTCTCTTCTTACAGCAGGTCCTCCTTTCCTCACTTGTCTGTTGTTTCTCCTCCTCGTCATTCAGACGAGCATATGGAAACCATTTCTTTCCAGCCCTAACTAGACGTGACCCTCCAGCCACAGCCCTCAACCAGTAACAGACAACTTTGTTCTTTTCTTTGTATTTCCCCAGAGCTGCTCTGCCTGTTTTTTCTTTTAAGTTAGAAGACACTGGGATACCACTGGGCTTGGGCCCTGCCAGCCCCTTCCATTCCAGATATGGTGATCAGGATCACAGGGAGACATTTGGCATTTAATAAATGGGTTTGGAGGCCGCAGGAATTAAGAGCAAAGCAGATGTTGTCCAAGGAGAGCATGAAGCAATAAGCTAGGACTGGCATCTTTGCAGCAGCAAGTGATAACATGCTAAATAAATGTTGGCTGTTACTACATAGCAGAAATACATGTGTATCTGTAGGCGCATGTATAGCTCATACTGTGTTTTAGGTACTGTGTTACGTGCAGGGAAAACAAGTCATAAAATAGCCTTTCTTCTTTAGCAATTAATGATTTACTAGAGAGGGATAAAATATACATATAAATAGTTAATAATAATAAATTATGGTAAAGTAATAAATATACTTCATTTTTATTATTGTTTTGACTGGGAATGGAAACCAGGGTCTTTGCATTGAACTACATTCCCAGCCTTTGTTTAATATTGTATTTCGAGACAGGGCCTCCCTAATTCATCCAGTTGCCCAAGCAGGACTCCAGCTTGGATCTTCCTCCTCACCCTCCCAGAGGGCTAGAATTACCAGTATCTACCACCTCGTCCATCTACATATCTCATTCTTAGTCAAATAGGTTTATAATGTCTCAGATAAAGTATCTGATCAATGGTTCTTGAATACGTCTTGTTGGCAAGATTGTATAAGTACTTTGAGGAAAGATCACCTCTGGCGACTATCACAGAAGATGCTGTGACTGCTCAAGGCCCCAGGGCCAGTCTGACTCTTGCCATCTCAGAGGCTGTGAACCTGGTGGTCTACAGTGTAGAGGTGCAGGACAGACATCACCTGTTCGAATCCCTCCTCAGCAAGGCCCCATAGAAGCCTCCACCCATCCTGATCTACAGAGTTTGAATCGAGCATTTTCACGAGCAGAGCAGAATCGCACTGAGAGAAGACAGTAGTGAAACCTCTCTTGTTCTGTGATATTCCAGATATGATTTGGGCTCCACAACTGCACGGAGTGGGCAGGCCATTAGGATAGGGCCTCTCACTCTGCCCATCTGTCTCAGTTAGTTTCTCATCCCTGAGACACAGTCCCCAAACCCCACAACTTTAAGGGGGAAGAGCTGGGGACATAGTTTAGTGGCAGAGCTCTTGCCTTGTACGCGCAAGGCCCTAGGTTCAATCCCCAGTACCGTACAAAAAATGTATACATTTTTATAGGTAAAATACATATTTATATAAACATATATATGAAATACATATAATTGTAAATTTATATATATTTAATGTATTTATATGTTATACATAAAATGTATTACATGCTTTATATTTTATATAGACCTCTGTAGAGGTCTCGTCCACTGTCAGCGGGCTCCAAGGATGGGGTCCTGGCAGAGGGGCGTTGCAGAGGAGAAACGGCTCATGTCATGGTGGGCAAGAAGCAGAGGGATCAAGGGAGGAGGAGGGAGACAGAGCCGTTGAGAACACAGCACACCACAGTGACCACCTCCTCCCACCAGGCTTCACCTCCCAACATCACATTCAGCTATGAACTCAGCAGTGGGCTGATCCACCAATAAGCATCACACCCAGTGATCCGATCCCCTCCCAAATGCCCCACAATGAGCGTGTGAGGCTTTGGAGGATGTCTAGGTAGAAACCACGGCAACATCTTCATTCTTGGGGACCTGTGAAACTATCAGGCCTCAGAAGGGGTTGGATGGATCAGGATGGCGGGTTTCCCATAAACAGCTCATCTTCATTAGATCCTGGATTTGCAAACAGTAGGGCATTTTTTGCTCTGAAGCTACTAATTTTTGCAAGATGGAATACGGTCTCAATTATAAAGGTCTATGGCATTCTCCACTTCTGCCAGTCATCTTGAAGCTTACATCTGGTTTTACTTTATGGTTTAAATATTTTATTTTATTCAAGCATTCACAGAGTGGTGTTATTGAGCTCTGACCATATCCTAGGTACTGGGAACCCACAGATGAAGGGACCAGCCCTGTGTCCAAGGCAGCTGATGGAGTAGGGTAGCTGATGCGTTAGGGTAGAGAGAGCAACTTGCTTGGTGTTCATATTCTAGTTAGTGGTCGTTGGGCCAATAACCCCTGGCTCTCTCATCCACAGAATGGGGTACTAAGACCTACCTTCTTCCTAGGGCTGTTCCAGGGAGGAAATGGAATGATACAGGCACACAGCAGGAGTGCAACAGTCACGAGACGTCTTCTGTGTCATCCCCCACTCTCTATCCTGGACTTGTCCGTCTCAGGCGAACACTGCCTTTGTCTTGGCTCCTCCTAAACTGCTCACACATACCCAACTCACAGCCAGCGAGGTCTCTCTGCAGTAGTGCTGTTTGCACTAGAGCCGTTTGCATTACACAGTACTCACCTTCCTTGTGTGGACTTGGTGCATGCACACAACACATCTGTATTCCTTTTTCACCCCCTTTCCCTCCTTCCCCTACCCCTCCTTCCATCTCTTTACCCCTTTCACATTTGAGAAAGAGTTAGCTCCCTATTCCTTATTATCTATCTTTTATTTTGTTCTTTATTTACACTTTGGTTTCTTCATACAAGAGAAACCATGCAGTATTTAAGCTCTTGTGTCTGATTTATTTCACTTAATATCATAGTCTTATGCATTTCCTCACAAGCTCATCCTTCTTTATGGCAGAGTATTACTCCACAGCGTGTGAATACCACATTTTCTTTACCCATTCATCTGTTCATGGACAGATAGACAGCTTCTGAGACTTAGCTATTGTAAATTGTGCTCATGGATCACTGTGATACGATGTCTTTAACTCTTTTGGGAAGACACCCAGAAGGGCAACAGCTGGGTCAAGTGGCATCTGCAGTTTTAGGATTTTGAGGATGTCTACACTTATTTGCACAGTGGTTGCACTAATTTGCGCTCCCACCAACAGTGTAGGAGGGCTCCTTTCCCTCACAGCATCAGTAACCTTTGTTAGTAGCATTTAGCCAGTATCCCAACCACAGGTTTGAATTTGCCCTGACTCAGAAGTTCCAAGAGCCGGTAGTGTTCCCTGCTTACACCACTGCAATGTGTTGGGTCACCCAACACAGACACGCTCTGCTGTTTTGTGTCATGTCCTTGATGCTGAACCCAAGGCTGATGTCTATAGGAGGATCTGTCTGCTGTCAGGGGAAGGGAACAAGGAATGAACCCAGTCCACGTGGGACCCGGGCTGTGATGAAGGACCTGACCCCTGTACAGATATTCTTGGGGGGTCAGATTTGAGGGTGAATTGCGGAGTTCCCAGCGGGCCACAGCGTGGCTGTTGTCTGTCACCACTTGGGTAGAGATTTCAATACCAACCTGACAGCTGGTGGCAGGCATCAGGAGATTTCATGTCCAAACTCCACGGTAGCTTTTAACAAAACTGTTTCTGAGTCTGAGATTATGGAAAAGCAGGCCAGAGGATGCGCTGGGAAAGCCATTCTCCATCCATAAATCATAACACAGCTCCCAGCTCTTTTTATTCCAGTATAACTGAGATCATTCTTTCACCAATGGAGCATCTCAAGTGCAAATAGAACACCCAGGTATCACACCCTACAGTGATCATGGCTAGCTGGTGGGAAAGCAGCTAACACCATTCCCCTTGGAACAAACCTGTGCACAGTGCACTCTCCTGCTGACCAGCTGTGCCTTCTCTTCCATTCAAAATGTGTCCTAGCATCAGAAGCCGTGGAGGAAAAGTGAGAGAACATCTATGCTATATTTTGTCACTTCCCAAAGTGAACCCACATGGAAATTGTGACTTAAAAAACTAAGGTGAGGGGCCAGGGATTTAGCTCAGTGGTTCCACCACCTGCTTTAAAAACATAAGGACCCAAGTTTGATCCCAGGCACCCACCCAAAAAGAAAGTAAGGTGAGGGCCAGGGAGGTAGCACAGTGCTTGTCTGGCAAGCATGAGGCTCTGAGTTCAACTTCCAGTACCAAAACAACAATAACAAAAAGAAACCCAAAACAATAACAAAAACCAACAAAACATAATAAAACAAACACAAAACCTAAGGTGAATGCTTAAATTAAATATATACATATATTACAGTCCAAGGCACATTGCCATGAATTCCCCTCACCACTTTCCCTCCCAACACCCTCCTCCCATTGTCCTCGCCACTTCCTGCAGCAGTTCTGCAGTCCTCTTCCCTCAGTGTCTTCTTGCACTGTCCTGGCTGCCTTGATGGTCTGAGTAGAGTCAAAATGTTTCCCTTTCACGGCCGTTTTGACTTTGGATAAAGACTGAAAGTCCCGAAATGCCAAATTTGGTGTACAGAGTGGATGAGGACACACAGCAACGTCTTCATATGACAGAAATAAATATTTGAGTCCACTCAGGATACAGAGGCAGCTACACAAAGACATGAAAGGCGACTTCCTGAGCTGCTTCAGGAGGTGGCAAGATGAGTGTGTTCAAAGTAAGGGGGAGGATTTTGAGGGGAACTTAAGGCAACGTGCTCTTTTCTGTAGTATTTTAAAATTTTTTGATCATTCACCTTATACATTTCAGTCATACCTCTTTTAGTACGAATGAATGCAAAATGGACATAGGCCACCAGCAGACAAGCAAAATTCTGTTAAACATTACTGCTCCCACATTGAGATGGGCAGAAAAAAGCTGTTGTCTCTCTTTCCTTCCCACTGCTTCTCAGTGTGAGCCTCTCAGCCTGTGCTGAAGGGAAGCTGGCCACGCACAACCCGGCGAGCTCCAAGAATTGTGAGGCTACCTGTGGTGCTGGCATAGAGGTCTGTTCCTTCCAGCCTTCAGTGACACAGGGACATTCTTCAGGAGGGGCATGTGTATAAAACACTTCTCCACAACCCAGATTTCTAGCTGTAAGGAACTGAGAAGATGTATTTCCTCCCCAGAAGGTAGTTTCCGTCTGGACCATGTTGAAAACACTTTAGTGGAAAGGCCCAGCTGCCAGGGGATGTAGCGGCAGGAAATGCAGCCAGTTAATTTATGGGGCTGGGGTCAGGCAGTTTAGCCCACAGGCAGGGCTGGACTGAGTTTGGCCTCTCCTACCCTGTGGTTTCCCCTGCACAGGCTGAAATTAGTTCCTTCCAACCCCCTAATTGATCAGCCGGTCTCGTAGAAAGCTTTGAAACTTTGGTGTCTTCAGGGTCTTGGGTAGTTCTGTTCCCACTCTGAACTGGCTCCTGAATTATATAAATGATAATTTCCATTCAAGCCTAGGTCCACAGGGATTCCAATCTTGGGATATCCTGGGACACACAGAGGCTTTTACTTGGTTGTTTTATTTCAGAGTCGTCCAAGTGTGGAATAATGAGCTTAATAACTCTGGATGTCACTAGTTTGGGAGAGCAATCTCCTGTGGGCACAGATCCCTTTTTGAATATAAGAAAAAGCGAAGAATTTGTAGGAAACAGGAAAAAGAACTTCGAGACTGGGTACAAGGATGTTTAAAAGAACCTGACACCAAAGGTTGTCTGGGTGTGGGGCACAGGGGCCAAACTTCGTCAGTCCTTCCAAGACTGAATTTACACCCAGGAGAGGGGTACCTCGCTCAGAGAGCAGGTTGGACAGCACCAATCCCGTGGGAAATACTTCCCTTCCTGTAAAGCACGTCATCGTTCGGGTCAAAAGACCCTGTGATTTCACCCAGAGGATGAAACCACTGTCCCTAGAGGTGTTTGTGCCGTGTTGGCGAGGTAGCCTCATTCCAGAGCCAAGAAATGCTCACAACCTAGACACCCGTCATCACAGGGATGGGTGGGTGAGGAAAGTGTGCATAAGACTCACAAGGGTCCTTATGCACCCTTAACAGCGAAGAAGAAACCCTTTTGTTTGTCACAATGTGGATAGATCTGGAGGTCACTACGCCAAGTGAAATAAACCAGACACAGAGAAAGAGAAGGAGCTCAAGATCTCGTACATGTGGAATAAAGGAAGAAGAAGGAACTCAAATACACAGAGGTGGGGAAAGAAGCAGTGGTCCTGATGGAGGTGGGGTGGGGAAACATGTGGACATCCGGCCCTGAGGTGGATGGATCTAGAGCTCTAATATGCACTAACTCTCGTTAATAAAAATTCTATTAAGGGTTTAGTTACTGCTGTCACAAAACGTAACCATGTGAGATGAGAGGTTATTCCATGTCACAATCTACATGCGCACCATAGCATTCTGTCCAACTCGAAGACACACAATATAATTTATTCCCAAAAGCTCACCGGGGTGCTGTGTGTGTGCTTGCATGTTTTAATGGGGATTGAACCCAGGGCCTTTGTACTGAGCTATATTCTCAGTCATTTAGTTTTGGGAAAAGATGCCAATTAATAAAACAGCTTGAAGGAGGGGCCCCAGGGAGCTGCTCCAGCCGTGAAATAGCAGATTCGGGGGCTCTGTTAGAAGCATTCACGAGACAAGGCCATCCAGGCAGCAAGTTTTCAATTAAGCTGTCCATGTGGCTGAGCTGCTGGCGGCCTCCACACTCAGGAGCATCTGCTGCACCCCATCCCCAGCCGGCCCAGGCTTGAGAGCAGCTGTGGCGTCCAGGTGACCAGAAAGAGCAGGCTCGCGGGCCCATCGCTGTGGTCACCTTCGCATCTGGGAGAGGCTCACACAGCCTCCAGGAACTCAATTCTAGCCTTTCCTCTGCAAACCCCAGCCTCTCTCCACTTCTCCACTTTCCATGAAGGCATGCATCAAAGTCTGTTTCCATCAATGCACACATTAAAAATAGCAACAGCAGCAAAACATCGCGGTTTATTTTCAGTGCAAACAACTCCTGAAATTTAAAAGAAGAGAATAAACATCTGGATTGCATAACCCATTGAAGCATTGTCAAACTTTGGTTGTATCAAAGACAGAGAGAGAGAGAGAGAGAGAGAGAGAGAGAGAGGGAGGAGGGAGGGAAAGGAGGGGGAAAGAGGAGA
This sequence comes from Fukomys damarensis, assembly GCF_012274545.1. NCBI lineage: Eukaryota > Metazoa > Chordata > Mammalia > Rodentia > Bathyergidae > Fukomys > Fukomys damarensis. The sequence goes on along the minus strand of NW_022900937.1, from coordinate 34,760,107 downwards.
GAGAGAGAGAGGGAGAGAAAGAGAGAGTCAGTCTGAGAAAAAATTAGAACAGTTCTCCCAAGGTGTATTATGATTTCATCACCCTTGAAGAAATGATTCTAAGACTTTTAAGAAAACTAGATATTCTTGTCTTGGTTACTCTTCCCTTCAGAAATACAGTTAATGAAATATAAATAAGACTGAGTCTTTGAAAGATGCCAAACCTTACAATTTGGCCTCAAACAAACATGAGAAAATTGTTAAAGAACTTGCTTTGAAATTGCCGCTGATTTGAGCAAAAGAATGTCACAGAATAGTTCATGACCTAGAATACATCATAATCCTCAAAGTTGCCCCTCCGGCCCATAAAGCATCTTGGGGTTTAGAACACAAGGTACAGTCACTCTTGGGCTGCAGCTTTTCATTTTCAGCATCAGGAGTTTCTCTGGGGGCTTCTCGGTATGCTGGAAGCAATCATAGGGAAGCCTGATTTCAAGACTGTTTGCTATTTGACTTCTCCTCAGAGATTGCCAAGAATAGAAGCGAAGGAGTGCCTGAAGCGACGGCGGTTAGAGGATTGGTGAGCTCCTCGGCAAGGCCTGGAAGGAGATGATTAATGCTCAGCTGGCAATCGCCGGGGTGAGCAGAGGAAAGCGGTTGTTAGCACTCCTTAATAGCTCGTTCATTCATTCATTCGCAGATGTGCCTTGAGCTCCACTGGCTGCCTGCAGTGTCCTCGCAGTCCAAGGCCTCAGCGAGCAGAGGGGGACTTTCCTGCTCACCTGGGGCACAGGTCCCAGGGAAGAAAGCTGGCTGAGCCCGGCTGGGTCAGAATGTGGGGATTTGAGCAAGGAGGGAATGGGCATGTGGAGTGGCAAGGAATAGAGCAAACAGGGCCCAGGGCAAGATGGCGGGGCAGAGGAGTGCAGGTGCCGGTGGAGGCTGGAGGGGCACTGGCTGGAGAAAGACTGCACAGAGAGGCACCCAAGGTGCACACATCTTGGAAATGTTCAGGAAGCACAGGAGGAGACCCAGGGGCTGGAACTCAGCCCTATGAGGGGTCTGAGAAAAAAGGAGGTGGGAGCAAAGTTCTTTGCAGCCATTGAGAAGATCTGGCCTAGACTCTGAAGGCACAGGCAGGGATTAGAGAGCTTTGAGGAAGGTCATGAGGGGACCTGACGCATTTCCTGAGGTGTCGCTAAAGGATCAACTGCAGAGCTCTGCAGGATCAACTTGGTGCTCTGAAGCCTGCCCATAGTTCTAGCATTCAGAAGGTTGGGCCTGGAAGCCTCCAAGTTCAAGAAGCATCGTGGCAAGCTGGGACAGGCAAGGTCCAGGCCTGAAGGTATCCCAGCTCCTGGGCCTCAGGCCTCAGCACCTTAGCCAGCTGCCTGCCCTGAGTCTAGGCCTACAGAGTCACACCACCCCTCTCAGGGCTGGTTCTCAGGGCTGCAGACTGTAGATTGTGGCCTCCATAATGAAGTCAGCCAATTTCTGCAATACCTCTCCTATTCGGTCTCTCTGTCTACCCATTTCTATTTCTCTGGACAAAATGAAATCAACATGAGAAAAACCAAAGAAGAAAGATACAGTGGCTAAGACGATATAGGCTAAATATATAGATAAGTGCATATATAGGAGAGAGATGCACAAGGATACGTGGCATTGCCAGGAGAGGAGCATTCATCTCGGGAGTGAAGGGGGCATGGCTCAGTCACACAGAGCAGTAAGGAGAAGGAAAGGGGACCTGGAGGGGACTCTGGGGGATGGCACTGGACATTTCCAGAAAGTTGAAGTGTGTGCTCTTTTCCCCAGACAAAGAGAATGGGAAAGGGGAGAAGGTCCTGATGTATAATCAGCCACCAGTGAAGACCAGAAAAGGAGGGTGGGACACATGTGACTCCTTGGTGACACCAAGAGGAGCCCTGAGACATCTGTCCTGTGCAGGAAGAGGAGGGACATTGTCAGTGGATGAGGACCCAGGGAAGTGAAGGCAAAGGAATTTTGAGTGCCCTGGGGCCGAGGAGGACTCAGGACGCCATGGGCAGCAAGGGGACAGAAGAGAGAGACAGGAACAGAGAGAGGACCTGCCCCGCAGCAGTGATGTCCAGGGAGATGGGGCAGTGGGAGCCATGACCCAGTTTCTCCTATAACGTCCCTCTCCGGTATTCACTTATTCTAGTACTTATTGACTTGGTTTTACTTTCTATTCATTGGGAAGAAATAAGGCAGTGGGTGGACAATTTAATGTTGTGTTTAACATACATTCACCAACAACATGTTTAAATAAGAAAGTGCTTGCGGTTTAATTTGTGCCTATGGCTGTCCGTTGGTCCTGGGAATGACCTGGAGACGGCCCATCGGGTGGTAAGAACCCATTCTATCAGAGAGGTTGAATTTGGGTGACCGAGGAGAACTATCACAGCCAAGCCGCTGCATCTCCGCTCCCAAAGCAGAAGCAGTGCTAAGTGGTACATTTGGGAACAGGCGCGTCCAAGGCAGGAACCAGCTGTGGAACACCACCACCCGTTGGTTTCCTGCCAGGCAACCGTGTTATCTTCTTATCTCCTCTAAAGTGTAAACCACTTGAGTCCAGACACGCAGTGGCCTATTTCTTTTGACTGCTGCACCTCAAGATCTAAGATTGATCTTGTCTCGGAAGCAAGAATACAGCCTTTGGGATCAGAATGACTCTAGACCGAGTTTTTTTTCCCTGTTATGAAATTGATTTCAGCACATCTTTTAACCTTTCCCAGTTCAGTTTTACTGTCAGTATACAGCTGCCTCATGACATTGCTGTGAAGTTCAAGTAAGATTCATAATATAAGAGGTGTGATTAAAAAAAAGCCTATGGTAAATGTGTACATTATAAAAAATTATTGTTGTAAAGGACACATTGCTATGAATTCCCCTCACAATCCTCCCCTCGCTTCTAACACTCATCCCATCATCCTTGCCACTTCCTGCAGCAGCTCTGGAGTCCTCTTTCCTGAGGGTCTTTAGCTGTGCTGTCTTGGCTGCCTCGATGTCCTGAGTGGATTAAATCATGTCCTTGTCATGGTCACTGTGACTCTGGAGGAGCCAGCAGTCTCACAGTGCCAGACCTGGTGACTAAGGTGGATGAGGGCATGGTGGTTTGTTTTTACCAGCTCCCTTTCTGATGGATGATGGTGGGCGGTATCATTCACTGTGTTTCTAACCACATCTCAGAAAGACACTGAAGAAAGGGAACTCCAGAGCTGCTGCAGAGAACAGAGAATATGACAAGGGTGATGGGATGGGTGTGTTTGACCAGGGGGATGATTGTGAGGTGATTCATGGCAAGGCTTCATATATATATATATATATTCAAAGAAGAGCAGAAGAGGGGAGGTTTAGAGGGATCTCCTCTTACCTGGCCTGGCTGCAAGTGGCGGAGGATTCGGGGAGCAGACTGAGCTCGCCTCAGATGCTGTCCTTCTTTAGAACAGTCTCGAGGTCTCCAGGTCCCCACTGATGTGGGGACCCAGGCAGGGTGGAGTGGCACCAGGGATGGTTCCTGGTAGGACCGTAAGGCGCTGAGCTGGCCTCGGGAAGGTGCCACTGTCGGTTGCGTTTGAACCTGGACCCTTCCAGGATTCCACTTGTTGCAGGTTGCAGCAGGTTAGGGATCAGTGTGGTGCTGTGAAGGAGTGGCCGAGAAGCTGCTTTCTCAGCAGCTGTGGCCTGATGGGAACAGGACTGCAGGTCAGACTTCGCCATGGGGAAGACTTCGGTCCTGGGTGAAGGACGGTATATGTCGCCTTTATGAGTTCTGCTTCTTTCGGGGGTTAGACAAGCAACGCTCTTCTGCTGCAGAGCATTAACTGATGCGACTCTACACAGCGCTGGTGTGGCGGGGTGGAGCGTGTGCGACTGTGAGCCTGAGAAGGCGTGGACATCAGTGCTCCCCACCAGGGGTCAAGACATCTTGGGAACCCTGGGTACAGCTGGAGAGACACAGCGTGGCAGGGGAGATATCACAATGTCTTCTCCTGTCTCCAGAGAGAGAGAAGCTGCATCACGCACACAGCACCACATGCAATGTAACACAGATACGGTGTCACACATTGTAGCACACACTGTGTATACATTGAAATATAGAAGCCATCTATGTGTATCTGTATATGTATCCATCCATCATACATCCATCCACCCATCCATCCATTCCCCATCCATCCACCCATTCATCCATCCACCCATCCATCCACCCATCCATCCACCCATCCATCCACCCACCCATCCACCCATCCATCCACCCATCCATCCATCCACCCATCCATCCATCCACCTACCCATCCATCCACCCATCCATCCATCCACCCAGCCATCCACCCATCCATCCACCCATTCATCCATCCACCCAGCCATCCACCCATCCATCCACCCATTCATCCATCCACCCAGCCATCCACCCATCCATCCACCCATTCATCCATCCACCCAGCCATCCACCCATCCATCCACCCATTCATCCATCCACCCAGCCATCCACCCATCCATCCACCCATTCATCCATCCACCCAGCCATCCACCCATCCATCCACCCATTCATCCATCCACCCAGCCATCCACCCATCCATCCACCCATTCATCCATCCACCCAGCCATCCACCCATCCATCCACCCATTCATCCATCCATCCACCCATCCACCCATCCATCCACCCATCCATCCATCCACCCATCCATCCATCCACCTACCCATCCATCCACCCATCCATCCACCCACCCATCCATCCACCCATCCACCCATCCATCCACCCATCCATCCATCCACCCATCCATCCGAAGGTCCCGCACAGATCTGTGTGACCCATCAGAACTCCACTCCAGGGAAGCAGAGAAGCACAGTGCTCTGGAGACAGAACTCCTCCTCCCCTCCTCATGCCCCAGCCCTTCCCAGCAGCCAGAGGACTCTTCTGTCTGTCCATGGGACTGAGGCCCCTGTGAGGGCAGATTTCAGGATTTCTGTGCAGATCTGGAAAAGCAAACACACACAGCATTCTCCAGCCTCTGGGCACGCCAGGGCCCAGGCCCCTCCTCCTGGGGCCTCTGCAGCCATTCTGGGGCTGCAGCTATTGGAGCAGAGCAAACCCAGACTCTGTTGGGGTCTCTCCCTCCCTTCTCACTCTCTCTCTCCTTCTCTCTCGTTTTCTCTTCCTGTCCTTCTCTTCTTGCTAGGACCTAAAAGTGCTGTCCAAACAGCACAGTGGATTTTTAGAGCCTGATGCGGGCTGACAAAACCCTCCTTTTCCTCTCTGATGACTTTAAAGTGATCCACCTTGCAGGTGACTCCTCACCACAGCGCCCCAGATAGAACACAGTGGCCCCAGTTTTCATAGAGATGTTGTGATCTCAGCTCCCCTGGGAGGAGCCCGGGCTCCCAGGAGGCCTGGGCAGAGGACCAGGGAGGCCACATCCACATGTGATTCCCCACATCCCCGTTTGTGTCCCTTGTGTGAGCCAAGCAGGGACCAACTAGTATGTGTAGTGGGATTTCACTTTTTAGGCAGATTGTAAAGTAAATGCGTCCAAGTGTAGGGTACGAAGGCTGCAGGAGTGGTGACCATCAGCAAGGCAGCAGCAGGCTGAGGGACACGGGGGCAGGGCTGTGACTGTTACCTCTTTGCTTTGATAAACAGCACTTGTAAACTAATTTTCCTTTTGTTGGCTTTTCAATGAGCTGGACATAAAACCATATTTCTAGAAAGAAGGGAAATCCAAAGAAAGAAGAACAAAAAAGAAGTGTAATAAAATGCCACTTGGCATTCTCTGTAGCACACTTGTTTTTTCCCAATCTTTCAGTAGTGCTTCCGTGGTTTTTCTTTTCTTTTTTTAAATCAAGTTTATTGGTACTTTTGTAGTATACAGTACAGTTACATTCATCGTTGGGATCTTGTACCTTTAAATATCAGATCTTGGTTCTCATTTTTTCCCCGCTCCCCTGCCCTCCCTTCACCACATCCACCCTCCCCTATTTACAGAGGCTCTGTTTTCCATTTCTCATTTTTTCTTTTCCCTATTCATCTCATTTCCCCTACTCCTTTAGCCCTTTTCTTCCTATTTCACATTATCAGTCATACAATTTGGATCTTATTTACACTTTTAGATTTTCACACCAGAGACATGATGGGAGTATCACAATCCCTAAGTTGAAACTGTACTACAAAGCCACTGTGATAAAAACAGAATGGTCCTGACACAGAAAAAGACCTGAGGATCAGTGGAATAGATTGGAAGGTACAGAAACAACTCCAGATGTACTCAGCTACCTCATTTTTGACAAAGGAGCCAAACATCCTCAGTGGAGGAAAAGTAGGCTCTTTACTAAATTGTGTTGGAAAAACTGGATTTCAACCTGCCAAAGATTAAAACTAGACCCTTATCTTTCACCATGCACTAAACTAAAATCCAAGTGGATTAAAGACCTAAATATTAAAACAGAAACACTAAACTTTCTGGAAGACAAGTTAGGCAGAACTCTCGAAGACATTGGCATCCGTATTGTTTTTTGCAGTGGAAATACACCCTAAAATTTACAAGCACTGGCTTTTCATTCTGACTCAGAAGGAAAAGGTGGAGAACTTGCCCCCCAGTTGTTACCACATTTTATTTAGGGCCTAAGATCTCATTTGGAATGAAGAATTGAGACTGGGAACACAGAATTCAGTGTCGGGGGGAGACCTCCCACTAGTTCTCAGGTAATTTTTTGGAGCTAGAATTACAAAAAACCCTCCAGAAAGCTGACCCTGGGATCCTGAGAAACATAGGACTCTTTCTCCCCAAGTGTAGTTGAGAGACAGCTGAGAACCCTGCAATAGGATCACAAGGAACACACATTAACCTTACGGATGGCATCAAAACACCCTCAGCCCTTCACCTGGATTAACTGTTTCTGCTGGGATGGATAAAACCTTTCTCTATCTCTCTACCGGTATCATTTTGTCTCCTTTCTCACATCTGCAAAACCTCAGTGGAACCATAAAGAAAGTGGAGGAATGATTTACAAGTGTGATTTACTATATGCAAAAGTCTACGAGCTCAAAAAATGTATGTCCAGCGAAAAGATACACATTAGTGAAATGCGTTAGTTCACTTGAGGAATTCCTAAGATCAATGTAGGAGATTTTTAAGAGATTTGTTTCTTCATTCCAGTGACAAAAATTGATCAACTTTATATAACTATTTAATACGCATTAAACATATGAATATTAATGTAAGAATATTGAACTGTGTTCACATATAGTATCAAGTATGTATTATTTAATATGTTATAAATTATTTAACGCATATGTTAAGAAAAGCTGTATCATACTTCAACAGGATTTCTTATCTTTAACTTGAAGCTTTATTTGCAGTTCAGCCCATACCCTAAAGAAATGCTTTTCAATGTAAAAACATGAATGGATTCTTAAAGAAGTTGACAGCCTGTTTTCACGTACTGAGAGCTATTATTACAAACTAAAATAGTTTTCCAGTTCTAAATAGGGCACAATGGCTTCATTTGTAATGTTGACACATGTGTGGTAACCAAAACATCTCAATCTACTTTAACTTCCCTTTGAAGCCTTTAAAGAATTAGTCACAGAATATGAATTGGCCCTTCCTTCCTTCCTTTTTCTTTCTTTCTTTCCTTCCTTCCTTCCTTCCTTCCTTCCTTCCTTCCTTCCTTCCTGTTTTTCTTCCTTTTCTGCAGTGCTGGGGATCAAACCCAGAGCTTTCAGCTGAGCTACATCCCCAGACATTTTTATTTTTTATTCTTGAGACAGGGTCTTGACAAGTCACTAAGTTGCCCAGGCTGGGCTTGAACTTGCAGTCTTCCTCCCTCTGCCTCACAGAGTGCAGAGACTGCAGGTGGAAACCACCATTCCTTGCTTGCCTTTATCTTCGCTTTTTAAATTTAAATTGTTGCTTCTGAAGTGTGCCCAATCTACACCTGCCTCAGTGGACTTCCTTTTCTCTGCTTCACTCATGGGGCCCCTGAACACACTTTATCCTGGGACAGAGGGGTCAGACTGACTTTTCACATCAAGACTTTGGGTTCTGACACAGAAGGAAGTCACATTTGACCGAATGGCAATGTGTTTGGGGTTAATTCTCACTTCTGCTCATTTTCAGGAATTTTATAGATTCTTAGACCTAAAGAGAAACCTAGGAAACATTTATTTTTTATTTTTCTGCAGAAAATGAGATGTAGACTAGTCAGGATGCTAACCAGTGACCATCATTAGATATGACGATGAGGATAAATTGGAGGCAACTAGGACAAATTGGAGGCAATGAGGCAAAATTGTCCAAGCCTCTCTGGGAGGCTGAGGAAGGAGGGTTGCAAATTTGAGCATAGAACCTCAAAACAAACAAACAAACAAACAAACAAACAAAACATTGCCCAAGTTGGAGCAAGCCACCTGGTGCCCCAGGAACCACCTGCAGTAGGGACAGCAGCACTGCCGTCACTGGTTTCTAATGACACCAGCACTGTGGACTCCAGAGTGGCCTACCCTGCAGAAGCTTCCCTTTGCTATTCAGTCTGAAGAAGCTGGCCCAGAAAGGACAACTGCTCAAGTAGCCTGCAGCGTCACAAATGAATGCAGCTCTGAGCCGATTTCAGTTGTCAGAGGAAAGTAGATCAAGAAAGCAACCATTTCTGACTGAGAGAAAATTTGTAAATGATAGCTGCCAACTTAAGTGTTCAAACTAAGACATTAAAATTACAGAAAATAAAATTTCTTTCTTACCAGAAATGGAAACATTTCTATTTTTCATGTAACTAACTGCTAGAGCCCTTTCAGAGAACACTTTCTGGGGTGTAAGCAGACATTTTCTTCAAGATGTTAGTTTATGGATCTGGAAGAGAAGTTGAAGAAGACTGGAGCAGCTCTGCCATCTGTGGGTTGAGGAAGAAGAAGGAAGAGTCTTGGTGTTATGGCTTAGGTCTAAAATGTCCCCCCAGTCCTCCTGTGTGTGAAGATGATGGATCATGGGAGTTGTGTACATCAGTGGATCCATCATGGATGAGTTCAGGGCTGAATGTGCTGTAGGAGGTGGCCCTGGTTGGAGGAGATCTCTGAACTGTGACCTAGAAGGGTGCATTCCTGTCCCTGGCTCCTCCTCTCTCTCTGTGCTTCCTGGTCTCCATGAGGCAAGCAGTTGTCTTCCGCCATGATGTTCCTGACCATGGACTGAAATCATGAGGCAAAGCAATCCTCTCTTCCTTTAAGTCATGAGTGTCAGGTATTGCATCCCAGAACCAGGAAAGTGATTAATACATTGGGGAGACAGAGAGACAGGTCTTACCCAAGGCACCCGTTCTTATCTTGGGCAGAGACTTGGTAGGAATCTGGAATGGTTCGATTAGCGATGCTGCTTGTCCCTCGTCAGTCTGGACAAACCCATTACCTTAGTTACTTTCCTTGTCACTGAGACACAATACCTAACACCAACAACTTAAAGGAGGAAAGGGTTATTTTGGCTCACAGTCTGTAGAGGTTTCAGTAGATAGATGGCTGGCTTCAAGGCAGAAGGGTCTGTCAGAGGAGAAACAGCTTGTGGCATGGTCGACAGGAAGCAGAGAGAAAGAGAGATCAAGGGAGGATCCTTTCAGGCCATATCCTCAGGGACCTCCTGCTCCTCCTCCTCCTCCTCTTCTTCCTCCTCCTCAAACCAGGCTTCGCCTCCCAACATCACATTTAGCTGTGAACTCATTGTAGACAAATCTGCTGATAAGCATCACACCCCCAAGATCCAGTCACCTCCCCAAAGCCCCACTTATGACCACAGGAGACCTTAAGAGGACATCTAGATCTAATGTATAACACACATGGCTTGACAACGCTTCCCTTTTTGTCTGTGGACAGACAAAACCGTGGCTGTGCAATTAAATGGCATGCATGCTCTGAGATGAGAGAAGGATGTTCTGAAAACCTGGCTCCGACCTGTGCAACATTTGTTTTCAGGACAGTGTTCTGGCCCTTACGATGCTGCATTTGTTCATTTCAGATACGCCCTGCACAGATGCCCAGATAAGGTCACTGGCTGCACGTTCTTCATTCCTAAGTATTTATGTGCTCTCGATGGGTTTGACAATGGGAATCACAGTCTTACCCTTCCCAGCCAGGAACTCTACCCGGATGCCTTTGAGATCCCAGACACACAGCCTCCTCTCCTGGGAGTAGCCTGCCCAGAGGTAGGGGTGTAGTCTGCAGTGGAAGGATGTATGTGATAGAGGCGCCACGTCCTGTTCACCTCAGGCAGCCCTAGCCATTCCTGCAGGGCTCTATATGCTTTGTCCAGTCACGACTCCTCTGGTCTTTGCCTGATGTTTCCCAGTGAGCCGGAATTACCAGGCTCTGGCTTCCCCAGTAATCCTGGCTCTTGGACCAGAAACAGGATCTGCAGTTTACTTCCTGCTTCCTCAGGCCTCTCTGGACAGCTGAGAATAAGCAGGGGTGGGGATGAAGTTGTAGGAAGGGGTTATGGGACCGGGGGTGAGCCTGAGAATAAATAGTGCCTGGCAGAGCAGTCCTTGATCTCAGGACCTTATCACTGCGTGGACAGACAAAACCGTGGCTGTGCAATTAAATGGCAGTAAATGGCCCCATCTATCATTGAGTGTTAAGTGGGTGGCAGAGAGCAAGCTGTGCTCTGCTACAGCTGGGTGGTTTTAGGAGCTCAGAGAGCCAAGGAGAGAGAGTGTACTTAGTGTGCATTACATGCTCCTTACATCTCCTTTAAAACTTTGCTACAACATCTTTGAGACCCACTCTGCTACTGTATTTTAAAGAGGGACAGAGGCTAACTAGGAACTTCCTTTTTTCCTCTTTCTGTATCCTCCTTCCTTCCTGCACAGACAGGGAATTACAGGAGGATGGCCAAGCCCACCATGTCTACCATGCATGATGTATTCAGGCAGCACCCTCCTGAGGTTAGGAGCCAGGTGCCCGGGCCACGGGGGCTCAAGGACACAAGCATTGGCAACACTGGGGAAGGATGAGAAGCCTCATCCCCTATGCACATCCCAGGGTCCCAGGAAGCAGAAGTTCTATGACCTGGCTACAGCATTTTCTTTGGAAACAATCCCAGAGTGGACAGGAAGAACTCTGCATTTGGTTTCAAAGTGACCTTGAAAGGAATTCTGTGGGTCTGGGCTGAGTGCAGTCCAGGCTGCCTCCTATATTAATGGCCACACGTTCTTCTGCTTTTGTGGTACGGCAGATCGAACTCAGGATGTTGCACTTGCCAGGCAGGCGCAATGGCACCAAACCACATCCCCAGCCCTGTACTTCTTCTGAGAAGCATTTGTTCAATTCATTTTTCCATTTATCAATAGAGCTTTCTAATTTTTTGGTGTTTTTTTGTGAGTTCTTTATGTATTCTAGGTATTTATCCTGGAAGAGTAACTGGCAGTTTCTCCCATTCTATGGGCTATCTCTTCACTCTGTCAGTTGTTTGCCTCAGCGTGCACTACCTTTTCAGTCTGATACATTCCCATTTGCTGATTCTTGTTAATGTTTCCTGTGCTATTGGAGGCCTGTTTTGCTTGGATCTAGAGCTTCAAGTGTTTCCCTTATATTTCTTTTTCTAGCACTTGCAAAGTTTCAGGTCTTCCATGCAGATCTTTAATCTATTTTGAATTGATTTGTTTACAAGATGAAAGACAGGGATCCAGTTTCAATTTCCCACAAGCAGATATGTAGTTTTCCCAGCACCATTGTTAAAGAGGCTGTCTCTTCTTCCATGGGTAGTTTTGCCTCCTTTGTCCAGAATCAGATGGCAGAGGTTGTGCAGGTTAGTTTCTGTGTCCTTTATTTTATTCTGTTGGTCTACACGTCTATTTTGTACTGGCTCCATGCTGTTTCTGTTACTGTGGCTTTGTAATATAATTTGAAATTGGGTATTGCGATGCCTCCATCTTTGCTCTTTTGCTTAGGATTTTCTTGGCTTTTCTGGATCTTGGGTGTTCCCAGGTGAGTTTTAGGTTTGCTGTTTTCACTCTGTGAATAATGTGTCCAGCAGAATTGTTGGGGTGGGGGTTGTGGCAGATGCTGGGAGGACAAGACTCTGCCAGAGGGTGTCTGCCTGTTGGCCAGGTGACGTTTCTGCTATCGACACTGGAGGGTAGTCAGGTGGTGAAAGTGTCAGTGTATGGGATGCCTGGTCTAATTCAGAGGTAGCTGGAGACTTGAGGGACGGTGACGCTGAGCAGCAAATTCAGAACCAAGTGTTTGGGCTTCGCATCACTGTTCTCAGTCCCTCTCAGGTGAGGGTGAAACTGAAACAAGCATAGTGAATTAGTCATTCCTAAATTGTCTGAAAACTCCCCAAAGTGCTTGTCTCTGTTCTTCCCTGACTCTGTTCTCAAAACACTGCAGACTGATCACTTTATTTTATCAGCATGGGGATCCCATCTGGAAACATTTGAGAAATTCTGACCGAGTCACGTCCTTCTGTAGTCAGAGCTGCAGCCACTCAACTTCGAGAAGTGAAAGGAAGAAAAAGCAAAATTTAACTTTTGGAGACTCTTGGTTTGAACCGAAAATGAACTCCCACTAAAATCAGGCTCTGGAAATCCATTTCTCCCTGGGGAGAGCAAAATACAGCTTTTCATTTGCATTGGCTTCTAGGGGGAAAAAAAAACACAACTGTCTTAAATAAGATTGATTGGAAAATAAGGGCAGCATCTTTTTTTTTTTAACTGTGCTGATGCGAGAGTTACAAGCACCAACTCCCCACTGTGAATGTTTTCATTATGTACTGCAACATGCACTGATAAAACATTTAAAAGCAAGTCTGAACTTGACTATCCAGGCAGTCAGAAAGCCCTCAAGGCCAAAGGTGAAGACCTGCAGATCTGGCTCCAATCAAGAATGCACTCGTAGACCGGGGCAGAGGCTTCAACCAGACCCGGATACACCTGGGGTCAGCACAGCCCGTCAGCCCATCCAGCGCCAGAAGTAAAGGGCTGAGGGGGCGGGGTGAGGATTCGAGTCACATCAGAGTCCTCATCTTGGACTCGAGTCTGGGGCTTCGCTCCAAGGTTGACCGAAGTCTCCCTGCTCCGGTTTCTCTCCTTGGGCTCCAAGTTGCTAGGTAATGCAGTGTATGTCCGACTCCAGCCCTGAGCGGGTTCCTCCTAGGAGGGAGAAATGCTATGGGACTCTCCTGCTGTTGTAAGTAATGCTTCTTTTCTAATTTTTATTTTTGTGAGTCCATGTTTGTGGTGAACAATGACCACATTCACGGAGTTGATACACTTTTATAACATGTATTGATTTTTGTTTCATCCTCTTCCCCTTCCCATCCCTCTCCTTTTCCTTTCTTTCTTTCTTTTTTTTTTTGTGGTACCAGTAATCGAACTCAAGAAGAACCACTGAGCTAAACCCCCAGGCCCCCTCTCCTTTTCTTGATCTCCTTTCCATTTGAGAAAGATCTGTCTCCCTGCTTCCCATGATGTGTCTTCTACTTCTCTCTTGATTTACACTTTGAGCTTCTCATATAAGAAAAGCCATGTGATATTTAAGCTGGTGTACCTGAATTATTTCACTTAACATCATGGTCTCACAGTGCAGCTGTTTCGACAAAGAAGTCATATTTACCCTTCTTTATGGCAGAGTAGTACTCCGTTGTGTAGAAATACCACATTTTCTGTGTCAGTTCATCTGTTGATGCACTTATAGCAAATTTAGCTATTATAAATTGTGTTGCTATAAAAGTGGATTGCACAGATCACTGTGATATGATATCTTTAACTCCTTTGGGAAGATGCATAGACAGGGAACAGTAAATAGAATGGAATTGCTAATTTTAGCTTTTTGAGGCATCTCTATACTGTCTTCCATGTGGTTGTACTATTCTTTGATCCCATGAACAGTGTAGAAGGGCTCCTCTCTCCCCTGAGGACTTGACAGCATTTGTTTTTATTTGACTTCTTGATGGGAACTACTTTAAATAGCACTAACCCTGATAACATCTATATGTCCTATGTCGTTATAGTGCTTTTCTATAATCCTTATCATAAGGTAATGTGTTTTTCTTATTTGGCAGCTTTTAAAGCATGAATTATTAATAATATTTTTATTATTATATTTACTGATATATGTTTGTGATATATAATAAACAGGGCCATTGCAGGGAACTGGTAGCTGTGCATGTTTCATCTTAAGTTTAAGACGTTTGCATTTTAAGTATAGGAAAGAAAATCAATATATCTCAAATTAGGAAATTAAATCAAAAGGTTTTTTTTCTTTCTTTCTTTTTTTTTGACATAATAGTGCCGAAAGGGCTTTGGTACAAAAAGCATATTTTCATGGTCCACTTGTTTCTCTATTTACTCTTTTGACTTTTGGTGAAATGGGGTCATTGTCAAATTCACAAGGCAATTGTAAGTTTGTTGTGAAATATAGAAATTGAAAATGGATCTAGCTTTTATGAGGACTAAAGCTAATAGATTTGGGGGGCTTCCTACTTGAGGAATGGATAGAATATTTTCAATATAAAATCGCTAGTGCCCCTCCCAGAAAGCTGGAGAAAGTCATTTTCGTGAAGAGCTGGGAGCCTAATGTCTTGTCTCATTGCCATCAGTCTGTCTTTGTGAAAGGCCCTGGCACCATGCCCAGCACATAGCAGGTGCTCAATAAATATTAACTTCTGGTGACCTCAACCTTGAAACCAAGCAACATCTTTGCCCAGTGACATTCAGAGGGTCCGGGCTGGCCCACTGCCCTCTCCCCAGAACACTCAGTGTTCCTGAGGTCTCCTCAGCACAGGGTCTCAGTGTTTGCAGGGAAATGACCTCGTCAATCAAACCATCCATGCAGCCTCAAAGCCTGTCAGTGTCCCCAGAGATAAGAAGCCCCTGGAACTGCGGTGACCTTGCTGGGTTCGCGTGCAGACCACATCCCTCCTAGAAGACACATTCCTTTGTGTTTTCCCACTGCTGCGACCCTGATTTCCATCAGATGTGTGCAGATGGATTTGCTTTCAGAGCTGGGAGCGAGAAGGTAGCAGGGACTTGGTTTCCGCTTGGGTTTCCACTTGTGATGGGAAAATGCCTGATGTTCATTGCCCTGAGACCTTTGCTTAATTTTAATGCTACTGCTACGGTAATAAATAAAATATAGACGTGCACATTTTCTCATATTATTTAATGCAGCCAACTGAAAGAAGCTGAAGTGCAATGCTTCTCTTTCACCACTTCTGATGAAAAATAGAATCAAATATTTAAATAAAACACAGATAGAAATGCCTCCTAGGCAGTGTCTGTCTGAGAGACACACTGGCTCCCGGGGTAATAAGTTATGCAAATATGTACTTTGTAGTCAATTTTCTAGAGACACTGGTGGCTCTTATCTCGCCCTGTCTGGCCTTGGTCTGCAGCAGTCTTGACACCAAGCTGCTGCTGTGTGTCCATTAGGGGCCGGGGAGGAGAAGATGCTTTAGTTTGGATTTTACCAAAGAATGCCCTCCTCTGCTGACCCTGCTTCACAGGCCAGCCATCTCCTCACTCTTGGATTCTCAGAGGCCTAAGTAGAAGAAGCAGGCTCCCAGCTGCAGGCCAGGATGCAGAGATGTGGGTGGCTGGGGCCCAGGCAGCTCCCAGAGGAACCTGCAGCCTGGAAGTGGAAATCTTAGGCAGGGGAGGAGAGAGAATCGGCATCCGGGAGGCGTCTGTGCAGTCTGTGCAGCAAGCCGGGGTGGAAGGAGATGAAACAGAAGCAAGAAACTGTCAAAATGAAAGGATTCAGAGTTGGCTAATATCTTAGAAGGTTTCATCTCTGAACTGTGTGCAGTGGCAGTGGACACAGGAAGGCCCACACCAGTTTTCCTTGGGAGGTGGCACCAGCCCTTGGGGGAGGAGAGTGCAATTGTTTGCTTGCCTGTGTGTTTTGGGGATGACATTAGAGAAGAAAGATGCATGTCCATAGGATTTAATGCACTAGAACCGGGAAGATTATTGCATTTTAATTTTTTTTCTTTGCATTTAGTTAAGAAACACAGGAAATTTAAGGTGCCACATACCTTCCTACAGCTACACGAAAAGATTAAACTCATGCTTCCCCCGGAGATGAATACATTCCCTTTTGCCTTGGAAGAAAAAGAAAAAAATTCTGCTTTTTCCGGGCCTGAATGATAACAAAACAATTATGCAAAGTGCCTAAATGTTGACTATAGAATAAATATCTAAAACAATCATCTTTCTATCTTGCATATGTAAGTGCTTCGAGGACATTTCTATCCTGGGTCTGTTTATGTCCAACATAATCCATGCAGTAAATGCGATTTATGGGGGCCAGGGAGCTATCTACCTGGGCCTGACCCCCATTCTGCTGGAAGAGGTGACGACCTGCAGTGGACCCCTCCTAATGAGCTGCATAAAACAAGGATTAATTCATTGTTCGCTGCTTTATCTCCTCCTGGTCAGGCTGCCGAGTCATTTACATTTCAAAACAGGGATTTACTCAAAATATTCGGGTAAGCTAGAAACACCTGCTTTTTAGCTTTTGCAAATAATATCTGTGCAGCGCTCCTAGAAGGCTACCCTCCCCCCACATCACCCAGTAAATACTGCGTGTGTGCGGAGAGGCGCAGAGCGGAGCTGGGGCGCGCAGGTGGGGAGTGCGGGGACAAGAACGGGACTGGCAGAGATCGGGGTGCTCTCTCCCGCCAGGGTTGGAATCCTCCGCAGGCCGCAGTTGCGCGGGCTGTTTAACTCCCCCAGAACAGAGCAGTGAGTTCTGTGCCCTGGAGGAGCCCAAAGGAAGCTGATGCATTTGGGGCATCTGGTCCTGTCCCACATTTTTTTTTTCTTTGAATACTGGGGCTTGATCCCAGGGCCAGGGCTTTCACACCGAGCTACATCCCCACCCATTTTATTTCTTAGTTTAAAACAAGAGTCTTGCTAAGCCACTAAATTGTCCAGGCCGGGCTTGAATCCGCGATCCTCCTACCTCAGCCCCCCGGAGTGCTGGGATTACAGGTGTGCCCCGCCCTGAGGAGTTTCCTTCCTCTCTTCGGTCTCCCTGCAGATCTGGTTCTCAGCTGCTTTACCTCTCCCTAAAGCCGGACTTGTGATCGCAGCTTGGTGTTGTCCCACCCCGGCAGCAGTTTCTCCATCTGTGAAATGGGGCTGCCCATGGTGTCCTTGGGCCCCGCGGTGGAGGAGGTCCGGGCAGCTGCGCTGGGCTCTCAGGCTGTGGGCTGCACCCGCGGGGATCCCGAGAGCAGGGCAGGCAGAAGGGGCCCCGCGGACATTCGCCTCTCTCCCTCTGCAGTGGACTCTTTCCACCTTCCGTAGTGCACATCTTCCTGCCTGCTCTAGTTTTTGTTGCGGACACCAAGGACTTGGGAAGAAGCCCCCAGGGCCACCACCCGGTCACAGAGAGAATGTGTCCTCTGCGGTCCCGCCCGAAAGTCACCAGTGTCACCAGCACCGGCCTAGGTGCCCGGGCTGCTGGGAACGGGGCATCCGGAGGTGCAGAAAGGTGCGGGGGCTCTCAGCGTTGCTGGGGAGCTTCCAGGCATGTGATCATCGCATATCTGCAGTCGAGGGCGTGGCCCCGCTCACACTGAGGGTCTTCACCACGAGACGCGCTCCCACGGGCGTGTGCCGCTGCTCCTCTCTCCAAGGAGAAACCCTTCTGTTTCAGGCCCAGCCAGCCCTTGGTGGCCTCCGGTGACCTTGCAGATCACCTTCTTTGCAAATGCAAACTCAAATGTAAACTTTCTAATGTTCTCTTCTTTAAGCTCCTCCTTTTTCTTTATCCAGTTCTCTGTAATGGCAGAAATTATCACCGAACTTGGCGGGGGGTGGGGGGGTGGGGGGGTTAGTGGCTAGGCTATATCAGAACCCACTACTTGTTTCTTTTCTTTCTTCTTCTTCTTCTTCTTCTTCTTCTTCTTCTTTTGTTTGTTTATTTGTTTCTTTCCAACAGGGTCTCACTATGTAGTTCAGACTGACCTGGAACTCACTATGTAGCCCAGGCTGGTCTCGAACTCACAGTGATCCTCCTGCCTCAGCCTCCCAAGTGCTGGGATTGCAGGCATGTGCCACCACATCTGGCTACCCACTGCTTTTCTTTATAGGCTAAAAACTGAGCCCCAAAAGAAGGGCCATACAAGTGGCCAGGGAGAGAATTTAGTGAGAATTCACCTTCCTTATCACTTACATTGTGTATATATGATAAGCCCTAACATCCAGCTTCCTTACAGCACATCAGTAATGACACCGACATTCCTAAAGCTGTTTAAATCTCAGTCTGTCTATCCAACTGTCTGCCTACCATCTCTCTAAATCTATCATCTCCCAATCTAACTCTATATACTCAATGATCTGAACTAGGAAGTATCTTTTCATTCTTTTTACATAGCATACAAAAGCTATGTTCTTCTGCAGATCTAGGATGAATTTCCCAAATGCCTTAAGAACCTACCCAAGCTATAGATGCATACACAATAAACCTCCAAATATATCATGCTTCCATCTTTGGCAGGGCGATATATTTAGCCACAGTGGTGTTTCCTTGTGCCTTTAATCCACATTGGATGGCTACTATTTAGGATCTAGGAGACATACAGTCTTAGGGGAGTTTGTCAATATTTGTACCACCTATGTTTTAAAAAATCATTATTTAAAAATATCTATCTATATCTATCCATTTCCATCCTGTCTATCTCTGTAACCTACCTACAGTCTAACCTACCTGTCATCCACTTCTGATCCATCTATCTAGCTCTATTGACCATGACCTAGCATCTATTTAACTGCCCACTGTCTGTCTGTCACCCATCTTCTGTCCCTGGATCCCTGTAGCTATAGATAGACCCTCCTCTCTATCACCCCTCTCTGATATGTCATCATCTGTCACATGACCTTGCTATCCCAACTATTTTCAGGACCTGAGAAGCCAGAATGTGGACCTGTCCCAACCTCTTATTTTCCAAGGATTTTAGGTGCTGAACGATCGAAAGGCTTGGGTTCAAATCTTCTCTGAGTTTCACAAAGCAGACCCCTAGAGCCACCCACCTTGGGAAGCTTTGCCCGGGCGTTGGGGTCCTTCAGCCTAGGCAGGCTGGGACTCTGGAAGTTACCAGCAACATTTCCAAGGCTGAACAACTGGAGGTGGAGATGCTGAGCCCGCCAGTCTCTGAGAGCAAAAGGATGAAGGAGCGTGGAAGTCGGCACACTGCCATCAGGAAGAGAGAAATCAGACTGCTGTCCTGTAAGAAAAAAAAAGAATTCTTTTTAAAAATAAGAGCATGTTTCAGCGGCGTCTAGGAATGTTAAGTGAAAATAGACAAGGTTTTCAAACTGGTAGGACCACAGACTAGGGCAGGTCTACCGCCCTTTCCGCTGGCCTCACCCTGGGGTTGGACCCGCGGGCTTCAGCACAGATTGAAAGTTGCTTTCCTGCCGACAGCTGCCCACAGAAGGCCAGGAGCTGCCCGCACGCGCAGACCCATCTGTTCCCGTAGCGAAATCTGAGTCTGCTGTCCGCGGTCTAGAGTCTAACAAAGGTTGCGTCGTCCATGAGCGGTGGGTCCATCTGTTTAACGCTGGGACCCCAGCTGCTTCTCTAGACTTGGTTACCAGAGACAGAGCATTTGGCTTGGTTAGAAGACGAGAGCCTTCCTCCTGGCCTACCCGGCCTCTCTCCCTGCAGCTCTTGGGAACATTGGAACTTTGTGTTTGTTATTTTTTTTCCTGTTTCCCCTCCATATTTGTTTTTATTTTTTTCACCAAAGAGCACTTGAGCAAATTAAACCCCAAGTGAGCCACAACCAAAGACTAGGATCTTGTCCATTCTTGGTTCTCACACAAGTGAGCAGGTGGATTCCGGCCTCTAGTTGTGTGGAGGAAGGGGAAGCCATTTTCCCCCAGCAAATCATCATGGCTGTGAGCTAAACTGGGACCTAGCACTTGGCAGACAATAGTCCGCCGCTCATTTCTTTCCATGTCAAGCAATTCTGTTTGCTGTCCTCATTTAAAGTGGTGACTCTCCATCTACACAGTTGATAGCGTGTAACTGGGGGCAGAGGAGTTGGCGAGGGTGGGCACTTCTGGGAAGTCACCCGCCAGTCCTGGACAGCAGGAAGCAGAGCCACTGAGCGCACTCCCCGCACTGGGCTCTGGGACGCCAGGTGCTCGCTCTGCTCTTCTCCTTCTGCATGGTTCCAATAGCACAAAGTGCCTTTGAATAAGTATTGAGAAACATTCGTTTTACCAACCGTACAAACATGCACATACATACACATTTAGGGCAAGTGTTTTTATATATTATGAAATCCAGTAATGTCAAAGTGTAATAAAATGCGAATCATTAGCCCACCCCCCAGTAAATGGGCTGCTTTGTGTTAAATGTTTCTGTTCATATATGTATATATTCATGGACAGTATATACACACACACATCCCCCCCATGAACCCTTAATCTTGCCTTCTATGAGGAATTTTGGCACAAATTTAAAAAACACACATTGCAGTGTATTTTCACAAGTACTGTTTTACTTACACCTGGCTTAAAGGAAACTTTATTAGTTCTTTTTCTATGAACACAAGTTTACAGTACGTCATGATTACATTTATCATGGGGATTTGGCACATGTACAGAACATACCTTAATTCTTTCTTTAATTCCCTCTCCACTCCCCATTTTCTGTAACTCTCGATCCCCTTCCCATTTGCAAAAGCTCCATTTCCATCGTTTCCCCCCTTTGATTCTTGGTCTTTTCATCCCCTTTCCCATCCTTCCCTCCCACTCCCTCTATCTCTTTTTCCTCCACCCACTTGAAAAAGATCGCCTTTCTTCCTAGTTATGTATCTGTCGCGAGCCGCGACGTCAGGATCCTGCCAGCAGGTCCTAAACCTGAAAGGAAGGGCAACAGGAGAGAAAACAGTCTCCCGGACTTGGTTCCAGGCTCATGCTCTCTTCGTAGCAAAGCCCCGTTTATTTTTCAGGGTGGAGTATATATAGGCTAACACCGAAACCAAAAGTGTGAACAGGGTGTAGCTGACTGCAAAGGTCACAATGCTCTACAAAACAACTATTATGGGTTACATTTGCTAGGCAACAGGTCAGACCACCAGTTGAACTAGCCCGTTGCTATGGGCGATGGCAGGTCCGTGCCAGCAAGGTGACTCAAAGTTCAATCATGGCTGCGCTTATGTCAAGGCTCACCACATGTATCTTCTGTCTTGCTCTTCATTTATTTGAGAAGTATTTGGAAGCATCTGAATTTTAGGGTGCAGTATGCATTTCCATCAAGTGATTTCTACACATTTTAACTTCCATAGCTTGCAGAGAACACATTCCTGACAACCAGGAGGAGCTACAAGTGCTTCTGTTTTGGTGGGGAAAATGATACTCTAGAAGCATCAAATCAGCTTTCCCAAACCGGACTCCCTGACCAGAGGAGATAAGAAACATGCAAATGAAAAGGGAAAAAAATAGTAACCAGCCTACCCCAGAATCAAACCTAAAGATTCAGCTCTAGCTTCACTTACCCACTTTGGAGGACTCCTCCATCTGGACCCGAGGCCCTGCTCTCTCCACCTCTTCCCTTGTTTCTTAACCTCTTCCCACCCACTGTGGCCCAGGCTGTGGCATCTGAACCCGCAGACAGCTGTGGCCGCTACCTCACACCTCCCCCCACACTGAGAAATAAAACCAGGTCCATCCAGTGATACACACTAATTAAGCTGAGTCCAGAGAACAAAGATGTGGACGACCAGCCCACGGGGAGAGAGTTTCAAATCACAGTCCCACTGTCCATGCTCACAGGAAGGCTCTGCCAGGCTCCTCCAAGTGGCACAGCTGCTGGCAGATCTCTCTCCCTTCCACTTCCAATGACTGTACTTTCCCTCCTTTTCCCCTCGCTGCAGACTGACAGAGCTACTGGGTCCTGATTGGTGGGTGGCTGTCATCTGTGATCCAGGCTCTGGGCCTTGTTCTTGACTGCAGTGAAAGAGCACATCCTTCACTTCCTAAGCAGGAGGAACTACGTGATTTGGAGATGTTTGGGATGAGGAGGCAACTGGCGCCTGGGTTCCAGCTGCCCTGATGTCCCTGGGTGCCTGTGATCCCAGCAGGAAGCTGTTTTATTCAGATGCTCCAGTGTCTGGGTGGCTGCTTCTGACCTGTGCAGAAATCAGAGGATCAGTTCAACTTCAGGCTACTGAGCCCAGGAGAAGTGCATTGCGGGGTGTGGTTGGGAAGCCTTCCAGGACAAACTCAGAGGTCCAAGGTTAACTTCTCTGGTGTGAAGTTCGTTCGACCCACAGGTCCAGAACCAAGGGACATCTTTCCCTTCTTCTGGCATTGCATGGATAATAAGCCAGAAAGTGCCCTGTATGAATAACGTCCATCCTCTGGCTCTATGAAGTGCCAAGTCTTGGGGGAAGTATGTTTCCCACTGTCAGTAGAAGGTGGTGATGCATTTGTTTGCCAGTTTCTTTTTTAAAAAGGGATGCTAATTACTCTCCTTTGTATGTGTACCTCCCACTGAGAAAGATTTTTATGTCTCATATGGCTAAAGGTCATTTAAAAAAAATAGAATAGGGATGTAAAAAGCCACAAATAATATGAATATATATTCCACAAGGGCTGCTGGCTTAAAACATATCTATTATTCAAAAATAGTGAGATGAGGACAGTGTTTAAGTGGAACTGCTTCAACCTGGAGAGCTCAGGGGTGGACACACGGCCTCCCCCATGTCTCCGGTGCCGTCAGATGCACACAGACATGACTCCAGCTCCTCTGCTGGGCACCTACATGTGTGACATGGGTGACGCGTGCTGAGTGAGGTATCACTTCCATCCCATTGGAGGCATTGACATTTTTTCTCTCCTTTTCTTTTCCTTTTCTCCTCTGTCCCTTCCTTTCTTTTATCCTTCCTCAAGTACTGATTATCTAATGCATGTCACGCATGTTAAAAGATCCAAAAATAGCTGTTCTTGGGGAGTCTATGACATGAACAGTTTTCAGGAAGCTCATACGAAGGACAGGCTCGAGTCGGTGCATAACACACACAGGTCGGTACGATTCATCTGTGACTGCACGCATGCAGAGGGGGCCATGTATGGAGTTGGGAAACCGAAAATCTGGGTTCAAATTCTATTTCTGTCCTGAGCTGCCTGTACAACCTTCATGAGTGGGATTTGCATCCAGGAAATAAATATAAGGACATCTGAGCTTCCCTTCACAGGAATAATATAAAGATCAAAGGGTTCGGGCTCTCAGAACCTTGCACGATAGCATCCAAGGGTAGGCAAGCCTCTTCAGCACACACTTCCCGGAGAAAGCAGATCCTCAGCCCAGCACTGATGGACAAGAAGTGTTGTGCCAGGTCTCTTCCCAAAGCTCAGCTCAAGGGCTGCAGTGCAGAACTCAGCTGGACCAGGAGCTCCAAGGGGACCTGCGGTGCAATGACCGGGAAGACCAGCATGTGTGAGAACACAAGGTCACACAAGCAGGTTAGTGTGCAGCGGGACAAACCATCGAGATCTTGTATGGCTTTTGCTGAGTGACTCCTTGCCCCAACTCTCCGTCCTTAGAGAGGAGCTCTTGGATCAGGACCTGCTCTACTCAGGCACACGACTGCATGTTAATCCACTCACATCTGCTGGCACAGGCTCTGGATGACTGGATGAAGCCTCACAGTGGTTAGGACTTCAACATAGCTTCCTCGTTTTCATGATATTGAAGATGGAATTTAAGGCTTTCATACTGAGCTACAATTGTAGCAGGGCTCTTGCTAAGTCACAAAGTTGCCCTGGCTGGACATGAGCTTGTGATCCTCCTGCCTCAGCCTCCCAGAGGGCTGGGATTTCAGGTGTAGGCCACTAAGCCCAGCTTCAGTGTATCTTTTGAAAATATGCAAACCAATGACTACCATCCAGAGTACTGTAATAATAGGACAAATTCTCCTACTGTGCCCCAGATCTCATGAATCAGAAGCTCTGGAGATTGGGCCTAGAAGCGTGTTTCCAAGGCCACTCCGGCACTATGATCCTCGTTGGCCTTGGAGACGTCTGGGTTGACGGGTAGAGGAGGTGTCGGAGCTCATCTGAGGAAGGGAAAATCACTGTCCGGTGGGGCCAGTGATGAAGAGAAGAAAGTAAAGATAGAGAGCTTCACTGGCATGTGAAAAATTGGAGTTGAACATGATGGAGAATTCTTTAAAAAATAAGATTTAATTGTAAGGCTGGTTGGGAATGCCAAAGAAGCAAGCCCAGGATGTGGGTGCCACAGCTACTGAGGATGAGAAAGAAAACCGAGAAAGCTGCTGCGCATCTCTTCTCCCCCATGCCTCTCCTTTCCCCCTCCCTTCCTTCCCCTCCTGTCTTCCCGACCCTCACCCGCTCCCCTATCTTCCTCTCTCCATCTCTCATTCTCTTCCGACCCTCCCCACTGAGCTTCCCTGCTCTGTGAACTCAGCACAAACCTGTGCTTCCAAGCGAGGGTGGGCACCTCAGGGCCACGAAGCTATTGCTGGCACAGCCTGATGCCATCCACTCTCCCAGGAGGAAGGACGTTGGGCACAGCCAGATGGGACCAGCCTCAAGTGGACCGGAGCCTCTGTGGCTGGCAGACGGGCTCACAGGTGGGGGGACGGTGTGACTGCCAGACCTACCCCTGGCAGGGGTGCAGAGCTGGCAGGCACCCCCAGTTTGTGGGCCCCTTACCAACTTCGCGCAGGCACTCCAGGGGCTGGATTCTCTGCCACAGCAGCATAGGACGCTCAGAGAAAGTTTCTCCAGTTGGATGACAAAGTGGAAATCGTAAATTAAGTCTTGAGTAGCAGGGAAGACTGTAGACTGGAATTGAGCTGAGCTAGGATTAGAGATAAAAGCCAGACACGGAGTCAGCAGACACCAGAAAAATGTGAAGGGCCAAGGTCAAAACAAACAAACTAGGAAGCATTGCTGGCTGTGGGCAGTGATCACTCTTTGGGGTTAATGTTCTGCAGGCCCTGGTGGGCTGGACTGGTGTCTCAGTGCTGCGAGGGAGTGATAGGGCTGAGGTGGAAAGGAGAAGACAAAGGGGATTGAATCGGCCATTCCAGAGGGGATTTTTTTTCTTAAGGTACAAACACAGGGAGGGAATTCACACACACACACACACACACACACACACACACACACACACACAAACACCAGTCTCTGAAGCTGCAGCAAGAGTTGAAACAATTGTACAACATGGCACACAGAGCAATGGGCTAGGTGAGCCCCTGGAGAGTTATTTCAGTGCTGCTGCCATGAGATGTGGGTTAAAAGAGACCCACGTCTTCCGCTTTGCAGGAATCTTGGATGCTACACTGAGCCACCACCACTGTGTCAGAAGCTCCTTAGGGCCTACGGATTGCTGGGTATTTGTTAAAACAAAAACAAAAACAACTCTGGCTCAGTGTTGCTTGAGCTACCCTGTTCTGAGAAAGAAAATTCCCAAAGAAAATGAGGATTTCCAGGAAAGGCAATAGCTCTCTGCTCCTATTCTACATGGATCAGGGGAGAGGAATTCTTCGCTTTTGCACAAATCCAAATAATCCCTCTGGCTTTTCAGTAAATTAGGCACACAGTCTCTCAGTCCTTGACACACACTGTGAAGAAATTGTTTGATTTATTTACTTGACATACTTAAAGCATTCCACTCATCTGCAAGCAATCGGATACATGAAGAAAATACAAATCCAACACTTAAACAGGAAGCAGCCTCCATCCAGAAGACACAGCCATACAGTGACTGGTCCCTGCAAACCAGGAAACCATTTTTGGGAGCCTCAGGGGGATTTGGGGGTGAGTACACCGAAAGCCAGTTCGGACCGACCACCTCTGACCACCCAGTTTCATTAGTCCCCAAGCTGACAATTCATCCTGAAAGAACCCTTCAAGGCAGCACACATCCCTCCTCCTCTAAGGGAGAACATTCAGAGGGAGGTAAAAGTAGCACAGGAGTCTGGGTTTAAGGCTGTAACTTCATTTCCATGATATTAATCAGGGAAGAGAATTGTTCTTCCTTTTTAAAAAATTAAATTAGGATAAGATTTGCTCTACAAACACACAACATACACATTAGTCCTTCATTTATATAACTCTTTTCTTGTTTTTGTTTGGCCACACTGGGGATTGAACCCAGGACCTTCACACTGAGTTACTTTCCCAGGCAGTTCTTTATTTTTTATTTTGATATGGGGTCTTGCTAAGTCACTCTGATGCCTTGGCAGGATTTGAACTTATGATCTGCCTGCTTTGGCCTCCCAAAGTGCTGGGACCACAGGGATTCATCACCACATCTAGCAATGCGCTCTTCTTATCTTGCACCTCATTCAATTATGGCCGTAACTTGTTCGGTGAGTACTATGAACATATAATACAGGTGCAGCCAGTAGCTCAGTCTTTGCTACCTGCAAATGATCAAACACAATCAAGTTAGTGGTTGGCCCAGAATTTACTCGTGGTCTTTTTGTAGCCAAACCTGTAATTTTTCCTCCAGCATATACACTACTCATCATGCGAGCACAGAAGCAGAAAATGGGATTTGAGGACAGCGTGGTTTTCCTCAGATTTCGAGTGAAATGTAAATATATTTTCTTTCAAGCAATGTAGCACAGAACACTGACTTAAAGAGCTGTAGAGCATCCTTTCAAAAGAGAGAAACAATACCTTTATGGAGATGCACACGTAGGCAACCTGTATTGATTTTCTTATCTAAAATGTATAACACCCAGGTTTAGGTGGCTTTCCCCTGCTTGGGGAAAGCACTGCCCTAAAATTAATGCCACTCAGTCAGCTGGCACTGGCTGTCAATTCCTGCAGCGGCCCATGACACGTGCAAGAAGCCACCAGAAAGTAGAATGCCAGCCTTGCTGGCTCGATTTTTGGCCTCAGATTCTGAGCCGCCCTTTGAAATCTTTGTGCAAAGGTCTGATCTGTACAACTTGCTGCTTCTGATGGGAAATCACAGGGTCCTGGCCAGTCCTCTGATCACTTGCAGAGTCCTGTGATCCCCGGAGCATGTATCTGGGCACCTCAGACCTCTGCAGGCTTGGCACGCATGCCTGGAGCTTGATATCGAAGCCCTATCCTGAGTACGCAGTTCCGTCTTCACAGAGGGTACACAGCGGGGCAGGTGCCTTTCTCATAGCTTTTCTGATTCTTCTGGAAGCAATGCTGACAAAAGCAAGGAAACTGACGCTCACATGTGGAGTTTGACTCCACTTCTGCCTAACTCCAAGCCAATATTTTCCCCCAGTAAATTAGGCTGATGATCTTGGTGGATACATTGGACATTTCTTGTGTTAAATAGCAGTGCTTATTCACACTCTTCAAGTGAATTTTTGCTGCATGTTTCCTCGCCAAGGACCCCTTTACTAGTCCTTTGCCAAACGCAGAGTAATGGAAGCTAAGAGGTTGAAGCTTTCAGCTGTTCCCAAACAAAACACCCCTTCCCGCGCTACACCTCTTTGGGTCACAACTGGCATTTGTGTGGCACACACAGGCATCCACACGGACAACAACACGCCTCACACGTGCACAGTGCACACACATACACACATTTGCATTTACAAAAAGCAAACCTGACCGTTTGGCCTAACAAGCCCTTTGGTCCTATGGGGTGCAGATTCTTTAGTGACCCCAGGCTACTGGGTCTGTCTGGACACTGCAGCCACTGACCCTCTGGGCGGTGAGCCTGCTGTGTTTCTCCATCTCTCCTGGGGCCAGTCTGCTTTCTGGGACTGCCCTCGGGCAACCGTGCATGTCCAGGCTGTGGAAAGAGTGGCTGCATTTCAGGGCCACTGCGGAAGGTTGGCTGGCTCTGGAGGCCTGGGGTCCCCTCCTGGACTCGTCCCTTGTTTCTCCCTCCGGGTGCAGGGCTGCTGGACCACTTTGCAGGTGCGGGCATCATTCTGCAGACACAGATCACTCTGGGCACAAAAAATTCAGTTTTAACACCTTGAAACACAGCTGGAAATGGACCTTTGGTCTTTCTGATTCTGTTGTTCTCAAAAGTAGCAGGTTCGGGCAGCTACTCAGAAGACAGATAAAATCTTTCTCCACTGCTACTTTGCAGAGGTGGTGAATTACTTCCCTGGCTTCCCTGAGACTATCTTTCAATGGTTGCACGTGTGATCTCCACCAGTCAGCCCCTCAGTTAATTAATGCCAGCTTCAGAAGATGTGAAATCAAATAAGGTGACTTCAAGAAGCTTAGGAAGAAGCGCCGTGGTTATGTATTAACTTTTAAAGCTGAATTCAACAGGTACCCGTGAGACCTCACGCACGCAGACAGGAGCAGGCTCACAAGGGTCCCACTTGGGATTTTCAGCTCCGTGGTGGGGTCAGCACATGGCTAAGAGCTGGTGCAGAAGAGACTCATGCAGTGTCCTCCTGCACCACTGTGAACCAACCTCCACATCACACCCAGGTCCCACACAAGGCTTACAGTTGAGATGTTTTTCTCTTCCTTCTCATTCCTCTCCTTCTTTTCCTTCTCCTCCATCCTTCTCCTCCTTCTTCTCCTACTTCTTGTGGTCATAATGGTTGTGCTCATTTCTTCCCTGAAGGAGTAGAACTCCAATCAGTCAGCCTTTGAGGTGGTGGCTGCTCTATCTCTGGTAAAACGAGACAGGCAGGAGAAGAAAATGCTTCATGGTCACAGCTGATCTTGAGCCTCTGTGCCTGCCAACTTTCTCTTTGCTGGAACACAATACCTGACACCCACAACTAAAGGAGGAGAGTCGACTTGGCTCCTGGTTTCAGGGATTTAGTCCATGGTTAGCTCCAAGGCTCATGGCAGAAGGGGTTTGGGGAGTAGTTTCTTAGTTGATGGTAGCCAGGAAGCAGAGCAGGGGAACAATGCCAGACAGGAAGGAGCAGAGACCATGGCCCCTAAGGTCACCCTCCATGACCCACCCAGGCACACCACCAGTATCCTAGATGGATCCCCAAGCCAATGTGTTTGACCTGCCACACAGGCCACCACCACCCAGAACTGATCAGTACCTTTGTTCTTCACAGCCCTTTAGCATTCAGATCTCTCAGAACTCCACTTTCTCTTTAGATCCCCCTGGCCCTTTACCAGCAGTTTGAGTGGCTCGTTTGGCTTTTTTCAGTGAGGTGATGCTGACCTTCATCCCTGATGGGGGACATGAGCCCCCAGGTGTCTTGCCCTTAGCAGGTGTCAAATCCAGATTGCCTACTCCTCACTGGCCAGGAAGCATCACACAGGAATGCTGGCCACTCACCCAGGGCCAGCTACACCAGGGCTGCCCTCCTACTCTGTCAGGCAACCAGGATGTGAGGACCAAAGCAAAGGGAGGGAAGACACAGCTTCCAGTTCAGTGGGATCTGCCTGGCCCCATTTGGACTCTGAACATGAGGCTGCTAACGAGGTGTTCCCAAGGCGAGGAAGGACAAGCGTACACTTCAGAAAGCTCGATGGTGAGTGGGGGCTTCTGCTCCCACTGTGTGGGCACCGGCCTGCACCCAGCTAGTGGAGACCGCTTCCTCTGTGCCTGTGCCTGGCTCCACTGTGCACTGTGCCTTAGAGGGCTTTCATTCCCCGGTGCTCCGAGAGGCCACAGCAAACTAGGTTTCCAGCTGTCCGCTGTGTCATTCTAGCAGGCAGACTGATACTCCACGCTTTAATGCTGTCTCAGACTCTTTTCCATACTTTGACAAAATCCCATTGGCTGCGTGGCTTGTGTACAACAGCTGGTTGCTTCTCAGAGTTCTGGGAACTGGAACTACAGGTCAAGGAGCCAGTGAGGCCCGGATTTCTGTCTCATAGACCCTCACCTTCTCACTGCGTCCTCCCGGGGCTGCAGAGAAAAGGGAGCTCTGGCATCTCCTTCTCTAGGATGACATAAACCCACCCCAAGGACCCCATTCTTATGGATTATTTAATCCTAATGACTCCCCAATGCCTCATCTCCAAATACTGTCATGTTGGAGCTTAAGGCTTTGACATATGACGCGTGGGGCAATACAATCAGCAATGTGACTGATGCATGAGAGATTATATCTAGAAGTAAGCTTCAGCTGATGATGGGCTCAGGGGTGCAGTGTCATCTCAGTCCAGCTTCTGTCTGCGGGGTCCCTCTTCCCAGTGCTGAGTTAGAGGCTGGCCATGCAAATGGTCAGGAGCTGGAGGTCGCAGGGAGCCTTGATAGCACCATTCTGTACATGCCACTTCCCACGAGACCAGTGAGAGCTGTGTTACAGACAAACAGTGTGCGGCTATGACCCCCAAGTACAGGTCTCCCAGTGCCCCCTGCTATGAACTGACTGTATTGCTCCAAACACCATATTTTACTGGCTGGGGATATAGCTCAGGATGAAGGACTTGGGTTAAATCCCCAGGACCACAAAAAAGGGCTGCCTGGCCACCAGGCTTCAAAATGGCCATTCTAGTCAACACATCATCATCATCATCACTATCACTTTACCACGGAGAATTATGAAGTTTTTGGTGCCAAGCCCTTCTCAATCTTTTTGGTACACTTTGAACAGCTCAATGAAAGGGTGATCCTCTACCTGATATTTGCAAACTCTGAGAGCAGCCTCTGATTTCAAAGTCTGCAAAGCAATACCTTGAACAGCCATCCCCAAAATGTCCCGTGGTACCAGAATTATCAGACAGCCAGAAGCGCTCATTAGAAAGACAGACAACTCCTGCCCCATGCTGCAGAGCAATAATTAATATTTCCCGAGAGGAAAGCATAAGGATCTGCATTTTCAGCAAGCTCTCTGGATAGCTTTTATTCACTGCCCAGATCGAGAACAAATGTCCAGAGAAAATTGGCTGAGATCAGAGCTAGAATGAGAGCCTCGCAGTTTAGCTCTTTGGGATTTAGCTTCTTGTTAAGCTAGGCTGGACCCTTCCCATGTTTTAACTTTCTGGGATTGGTCTAGAGGAGATAGAACTCACTCCACATACCACCAGTCTCCAGCCCTGAACAACTTGAAGAGATTATTTCTTTAGGGCCTTCGTCATCTCCTCTAGTGAGCAAGTTGGAGATGATGACATCAGATTGCCTATAAGGCCCTTTCTGCATGTGACACCACCATTGGGGCACTGTTATAAAACTGCAGCCATAAGCATATTTGCCTAATGTTGTTCTAATTCACTGCTTTAAACTCTTGTATTCCCACTACATTTTATGGGTAAACAGGAGGATAGTGGGAAGGAGGTGTTGAGGAATCTATGTTCTCCCAGAGATATGCATCATAGGAAATCCTCTGAGAACCTTTGGGCTCACATCTTGAAAAGAAAGTATGATTTTACAATGAGGATCGAGGTGTCATTGTTGAAACATGGTTCACTGGTTGAGATGCCATCGGACTTAATTTCCTACTTTTAGAGCTCATGTAATTCGAGAGGAGATTATACACAAATCTATTAGAAAGCACACCCAGATTTCCATAGAAGAGGCTCAGTGTTCTAGGGAGCCAGAATTTATTTCCATATGGGCAGATCTCTCTCTCCTGTGGTCCTGTTGGAATCTCCGTCTCATCTACAACCTGTGATTTGCAAGACTCCTGCTTGAGAGCTCCAGCTTGGGCTTCCAGCTCTGTAAATCTGATGGGAAATTTTACCACATTTTCCTGTCTCACTCAAATCCCTGGTGTCAAAAACTGAAACCCTGGTGCCAATAAAAACAAGCCAACCAAAGTGTTGGGATTGCTTTCGTGGAAATCATCACTGCCTTCCTCTGGCCCAGCAGGAGGCCACTGAGTCTGAAAGCCACACAATGGGATGTTGTGATGAACACACTGGGCCACTTGCACAGGGCTGTGGGGCGGCCTGTGGTGGGCGGACTTCCTGCCCTCCATCCCATCAAAGCCTGGGGCCCCGCAAATTTGGCATCGTCTGTCTTCCATTGTTCCTTCTAGACATTTCCATTATCAAATCAAGTTACAGAAGCAGCTTCCCGGCCTTCCTGAGGAGCTCTTAAAGGCTGATGTAATTGAGCTCCAGTCACAGAAAGACAGGGGTCTGTGTTTCTCAAAGATGGAGAGCCCCTTGAGGCAGAGCCGGCTTCCAGCAGACCCCACAGGCCTGACTTGCAGGTGAAGAGCTGGGAGGGAGGGAGCGCACCATCCACCTAGGCCTGATCTGTAGTCCTCACCACTTGCTCTCGTGAATGACTGCAGGAGTTGGACACAGGCCTCGGGTTCACTGCTGGACTGCGCTCTGCTCACTCCGTAACCTGCAGCATGGCCAGTTCTCACGTGCGGATGCAACTCTTCTCCCCCCATTCAAAGGACTCACCTCAGCCTCTGCAGCTGCCAGCTGCCTCAGGAAAGGCACACAGGTCCTTGTATCCACGTGCACTCTTCCCAGGTTAATGGAAGGGTGAGGTGGTCCCGCAAGGTGTGAATTTACCATCAGGTCTGCTGTGCATGGCTTTAACAGCTTGTCAGAGGTGTGAACTGAAGATAATGAACTCAAGCCCGGTGGTTTCCTTCTTCTGGTTTGCTGCTTTACTGACACCGATGACAGAGATGCAGGAGACCCTGGGTTAGAGCACGCAGATGTCTTGAAGCCTAGAGGAGGATGTGCTTCAGTTAAAGGCCAAAGTGACTGATGAGAAGAGCCAGGCTGTCTAACACCCTCCTCGTCTATGCAATTAATTAGCTTTCAATTTCACTGACTCTGAACTGAGTGAAGAATAACCCAACATAGCTCTTTTGAAATTCAACAGGATTTAGTGGCAAGGGACAGGTCCAAACTGAAGTGTACCATACAGTGCAAAGCACTCGCTGGGACTTTGGATCTTGGATTAATTATAGCCAAAGTAGGCAAAAGCACCTTCATATTTTTAGGCTGATTATATAGAGAAACAAGAGTAATATAATATGACTGATTTTAATAATGAATTGTACCTCTTTCTTATTCTTTCTTTAGTAGGCCACTAGGAAGCTGAGATTATTTCCATTGGACTGCGTTGCCAGAAGTCAGTCTCTTTTAATTTGAACAGCTAAATATGTATATTTTAGACAGTCAAATCATCACTTGAATTATTTTACTTATTTGTTTTAACAGTAGTAGGGATTGAGATTAGGGTTTTCACACTGAGCTACCTCTCCTAGCCCTTTTTCTTTTCCTTTATTAAATTTTGAGACAGGGTCTCTTGCTAAATTGTGTAGTTGCCTAGGCTGGGCTTGAACTTGCAGTCCTCCTGCCTCAGCATCCCATAATGCTGGGTGGTGTGCCCCTATGTCTGGCTTCACTTGATTTTTCTATATTGTATTTTTTAGAATTAGATTTTCTTGGGGGATTGTTAGATAATGGTTAATAACTTGATGCTTTCATAAGGCTTTCATCCTAATGTCTATGTATTAGATTTTAGATGTAATCTCAATTTTAAACACATACCAATATATTTTAAAAATATAACCCCAGTGGCTAGGGTGTGGCTCAGCAGTAGAAGTATGCTTAGCAGAAATAAGGACCTGAGTGCCATCCTTGGCACCAAAGTACATAAACATATAAAGAACCCTACTTTAAGGTTTGAGAATGTAATTGGAAAAGATTTGCTAATTCATCCCAGGTAAGTTTCAACTGTAAGGTTCACTGTGGCAACTGCCCAAAGTTGAACATTGTGAGCTAATTTATCCTGGCCAGTGCTCAGACCATTTGGAAAGCTTATGGTTTGGGAGTATGAAGCTTGAGGTATGAAAAGTACCTGAAAGGCTTACATGTTCAAAGGTGGCAGTTTTAGAAGGTGACTGGACTATAAGGTGCTGTGCTCACCAGTGGATCCATCATGGATGAGTTCAGGGCTGATTGTGCTGTAGGAGGTGGGGCCTGGTGGGAGGAGGTCCCTGGGGTGTGACCTGGAAGTATATGTATTTTGGTTCCTGGGTAGACTTCTCCACAGCCATCTGGTCTATTAGGCACAGGCGGGTAGTTCCTATCTTCTGTCACCTCCTCGCCTTGGTTTCCAGCCATGCTGGCTAGGGTGTCACAGACTTTCAAAAGCTGCACAGGTGGTGATGGCCGCTTCCCTCTGAAGCCTTTTCATATGTCACTTAAGTGGGTGGATATCCTGTGTCCCAGTGGAGCCCTGGGATCCTGGGGGAAGCCACTTGGGGATTTGAGCTCAGATGAGAAAGGGAAGGGAAGGAGTATACTCCCCCATCCAGCATGGGAAGGACCCAGTGGAAATGTGTGTCCACGCTGGACCTGGATTCCCAGGCAGGGCAACCCCCCCCCGCACGCCCCAAGCCCTGATGGGGATGGACAGAGTTCTGGGGAAGAGCTTCATTCTGCAAAACAGCAAACTGAGACCTGGGGTCTGACTCCTTGTTACACGTCGGCTATTTTGCTCCCTGTCTCTGTCCATCTAAACTGCTATAACGAGAGAACAGAAACTTGGCAATTGATGAAGAACAGGAGTGCGTTCCTCACAGCTCTGTAGGCTGGGCCACTTGTGTTCAAGTCCCGGCACCCAGTTTGGATCTTCTCGCTGCGTTCCCATGTGGAAGAAGGTGGCACAGCAAGCAGGGGTAAATGTCGTGCCCTTCTTCCTATATCAGCGAGAAGATGACACATGTACACACCCATTAGCTCATCTGATAACAACCCTGTCCTGTTCTTGACAACGGAGGCCTTGAAAGCTCCTCAAATTTGCTCTCACAATGCTGCTACAGCTTTGGGGTTTAAATTTCCAACATACGCATTTGAGGGAACACATTCAGAACACACCACTCACCAACTGCACCTCAGGAAAATCCCTGTGGAAATTTTATCCTTGTGAAAGTTTAAATGAGACTAATAATGCTCACTGCATAAAGTCATCTGGAGAATTATCTAGAGTACGCATGCTGCACACCTATAGTATCTTAGGGTACTCTTATAATACTCTGTTCCTTCCCTATTTTCCAAAACTTCACCTTTGCAATTGGTAAAGCAGGTGGCCTGATCAAGGCTACCAGGTTTACATCCTGCCCTCCCCAGCAATTGCTCCTGCCACAGACACCTGTTGCAGGTGGCTATGATTGCTCCTGGCCCCTTGCCCGTAGCAAGTCTGAGATGCTCCTGGGGCACTAGGGAGCATAATTCGAGCAGGGCACTGGTGGTGTATTCCTTCGTGGTACAATTAGCCTGACTCTTTTGTCACACCCTCACAGGACTGTCTAGCCTGAGCACAGGGTATGATGTGGATGAATTTAGTGACTTTTCAGCTCTTTATAATCTGCAGTCTTATTTAATTTTGGACCACAGTCCTTGTTTGGAGTACTCTCCAGATTTTTAATAACATTTATTAGTTTTCCTTGGCTCTATTGAAATTTTATGAATGGGAGATGAGAGAAAGAAATATCAAATTGCTCATAACCCCATTACCCACAGATAGCTGGGTTAATATTTCTGTGCATTCTTTTCTACTCCTTCTTTGAATATATTTATCGCCATAGTGCTTCAGTTCTAAGATTTCATAGATGGCAAGCTGCCTCTTAATCATAGTAACGCTTTCTGGTACAAAGTCAAGGGAAAGACATTGACACTGCCTTATCTAATACATCTAGCTTTGCAAGAAGCACCAAAACTTAAAAACGATAATATTTGCATGTAAGAATCACAGAGTGGTAAAGGCAGACCGGAAATGTCTCAGAATGTATTTAGTATTTGGGTCATTGCTCTTTGAAATATCTGCAGGACAGTGAAGGGAGTTATACTCTACACAGCCTTTCCTTTTCCCAGGCTCCTCTGGCAAATGTTAGGGCACATCATACCTCCAGGTGTCCCCTGAAAGACCCTCCTGCCTCCTGCCTCTCCAGTACTCAGGCCACATACTACTGACCACTTTCTTAGACATAACCTGCTACTCACTCAGCCATGCAGGTGACAACACGGTATTTAATGGGTGGCCCCCCTTACCCCCACACTGCTCTCATGGCAGGGAGGAAATAAAACCCTAAAATAAGAAAAGAAGGCTGTTCAAACCTTCCCACCGAGGATGATCCATTTCCTGGGAGGACATTTGAGGGATACTTTCATCTGGGTGATATCAATATCATTTTGGGACGATTAGATCCCTCTTTTTCTCCTCACACCCCTGTTTGCATATCTGGCCTGCAGAATACCACAGACAGCTTGCTGCCTGGCTGCCTCCTGACTAATTCTAACTTACCCAGGCTGATAGGAGCTTATCTCTTAGTTCCCTATTGCACTATTAAATTCAGGGTGGCAAGTTTCACAAAATTCAAGCAACAGAACAGTTTCTTTATATTTTGCAAAAAAAACCAAATTTGTTTTTGGCATCAAATCTGCCTGGGCCACTCAACTTCCCCCACCCCCACCGAGCCCGGCACTGAGTCCAGTTCCCAGCGAAGGATTT
The DNA here is from genome assembly GCF_012274545.1 of Fukomys damarensis. Classification (NCBI taxonomy): domain Eukaryota; kingdom Metazoa; phylum Chordata; class Mammalia; order Rodentia; family Bathyergidae; genus Fukomys; species Fukomys damarensis. The sequence continues at coordinate 34,723,770 of NW_022900937.1, read as the reverse complement.
ATCTCCACCTGCTTTAAGTTCCTTGGAAAGCCTGAGGCTTATGCAACCTGAAGCCTCTAAAGTTTGTTTCTGGAAACCTCCTGAAACCCAAAGGCGCCCTTGATTCCCCTGGGACAAGGCTGCCTAAGCACAGAGCAGGGTGATATCTCCATGAGGGCGGGAGTTGGTCTCCTGCTCCTCTTCCCACAGAGCACAGGGCATGGAAGGAACTGGCATCTCCTGCCAGAGCTGCAAGCTACATGCCCTGGAACAACCCTGTATGCCCCTCCACGCCCTATAGAGGATGCACAGCCCACAGGAAGAAACAGAAGGGGCCCCTTCACGTTGAGCAGTGTCTTCCTGGCCAACAGGAGCACCAGCGATGGTGGGCGGTGGGAGTCACAAGACAGAGAAAGATGTCCCTGTGTCAGCCCAGTGCAGGGAGTGCTTGCCATAATGAGCTGTGCAGACGTGCACACCATGCTTTATTTAACCATCCCCTATGCCTAGACATCCGGCTAATGCACATGCACTTATCAGAAATAATGCTATGCTACGCACACCTCAAAGAATACCCCTACAAACTTTGAGCAATGTTTAGGTGAAGATGAAGATCCACAGTCAAAGTGCCTGCAGGGTTTTCCACGGCAGCTCAGTTGGATGGAAATGGGCACAGTGTCCTAAGGAAGCTGGTGCCAAAGTAGATTTCCTAGGACTGTGTATGGCAGCTACTTTTGCAGACTTAATCCAGTGGTATACACCAGCGACTACGGTTGTTGAAGCCACAGTGACAGAAAAAAATCTGTGATTATTTTAAATAAATGATTTTGTTTGCTACAAGTAGGGCTAAGTTCTTTTTGTACATTCATAAATTATTTATATTTCTTACATGCACTATCTTTCTGTGTTTCCTCTTGGATGTTTTTTATTGGGTTGTTTATATTTTCTTGTTTATGCATAGAAACTCTCTATATATTAGAAAATTGTGCTTTTTGGTTTATTTTTCTTGATAGTATTGGCTCAGTGGTAAAGTAGATTATCTCTTTGATTATCTGAACTATAAATACCCTTTGGAAATATAAGAGGAGACAACTACCTATGTATGTATTAAAATATTTAATTTTGTACAAAGTATTAATCCAGACCTTATGATAAGTAGGTATTACTGCTTGCTTTAAAAGGCACTGCAGTACTCTGAAAATTATAAGTTTTAAAGTACTTTTATAATTAATGAAGAGGTATAGCATATGTTCATACACTTAAACTTATACATGTGCATACACTTTTTTTTTATGTATTTATTTATTTATTTGGCACCAGGGATCGAACTCGGGTCCTTGTGCTTTCGAAGCAGGCGGTGGCACCACTGAGCTAAATCCCTGGCTATACTTTTAAATATAGATGTGCTGCTTGTATATTTTCCATGTGAGAAATCGTGACATAAAGTATTTCTCCCTGTATATAATTTTTGCTTGTATAACAAATTCTATCAGCATTGCTGACCTCTTTCATTGCCGATATAAAATCCGACATTTACCACACACACTGCTACTACCCAAACATCCATCAGTCTCTGATGTTTTCCTTACAGCTAAGTCTGAATCCTACTTTTAAGGATTGCTCATGATTTCATCATGCACCTGTATAATAATGTGTTTAGCTCATTTCCTACTGTTGAAAATTAAATTTGTTTTTATTATTAGTTACCTGCACTGCTCTGTGTGTGTGAACGTGTGATGTGTGTCTCTCTCACAGGGTTTCTTCAAGATTAATCCTGTGAATTAATATGCCATGATTACATTGAAGGCTCTTGAAAGAGATTTTCAATATGACCAGAGGGGGGAAAAATGTGACTATTTACACTTCCCCAGGAGTTCTTGGGCAGGCAGTTCTCATATTCCTTGGTGCTTTTATTTTATCTATTTATTTATTTATTTCTGTCAGGCTCTCACAGTGTATTTATTTTCCATGCTGGCCTTGAACCTGTGGTGGTTCTCCTGCCTCAGACTTCTGAACGCTGGGAATCACAAGTCTGCACCACCACACCCAATTTAGTTAGCACTTGCACTTTTAAGGATGCCGGTTACTGGATGCCAAAATAAGATTTCAAGTGAACTGTAGGTTTGGGTTTCCACCTTTAAACTTAATCATTCACCCAGCACCATTAGGAAAACCTAGCTTACCAAGAAGGATGGCACTTTGCAGAAGTGAACCATGAGCCTTACATGTTAAGTGTAAGTTTTTATGAATGGGTTTGGGAAGAATTAAAAAAAAAATTCTTTGCTCCAAGCCTACTGATATTAGAATCTTTATCTTTCCAGCCACTGTCCTCCAAACTGCTATCCACCCCTCATGGAGGCTGCTTTCTGGAGGAGGCTCAAGGAGCAGAATCCCCAAGAGGGGACTTGGCCCTGCTCTGTGTCCCTGCAGCGCGAAGCGATCTGGCCTCTCTTGGCCTGAGCATCCTCCTGTCCCTGTGCCCACAGGGACGGCTGCCTAGACCCACTGTGCTTCCTCAGGCCCATTAGTCCTTCCCCAAAATCCCATCACAGCTATCTCCACGCCACCTAGGCTCTGAGAATCAGGGTCCCCTTCCCACTGGGGACAGCCTGGGACTTTACCCAGAGTCTCGGAATTTCAGCCGCACAGACAGCTTTGTGACGCCGTGAACTTCAGCAACTCGGAAATTGGCAGACGGGAAACTCAAGTTCAGAAGCTGTGCACAGCCACAATGGGGGTCAGCGTCTGCTGCTGGAACTCTGCGCTTGCTGGGAGACCTCCCCACCCTGTGTCCTTCAGAGGGGAATCCACAGGGGCCTGCTTGCAGTTCCTGTCCCTGCTTGAAGAGCTACAGCCTTGTGAATCCCCATGACTAGTGGCTTTGAATAGTAAAATTCGCCAAGAGTCAAGAATGCCAGAAGCAAGTACAGCTCAATTGCCCAGTGGCAGTTTGATGAGCCAGGCTGGGACTGAGCCTCAAGTGCAGGGTGAGGTGGCAGTGGCAGAGACAGGCAGAGGTGGTGTTTTTATTGGCAAAGTTCAAAGACTCCGCACTCCGGCCCACCATGCCATTAAAGTCGCCACCAGTTCTCCTAGACTCTCTGGGTGGAACCAGGGAGGCTCCCCGTCCCAGCAGCTCAAACCCGCCCCCCTTCTTCCCAAGTCTTTCCCTTTTTTAAACAGTATAATACCCTGCTACAAATCAGCCCCTGAAGACTGTAAATAAGACTTTTAAGATATCAAGTTAAAAGAGCTCGACTTAATAAATCACTTACTTTTGTGGGCCTAAAAAGGTTTAGAGGGGCGTTTCCATTCAGCTGGGGAAAGGGTGAGGACGAACAATTTGGAGGTCAATGTAAATATTTGCCCATTTAAAAAAAATATATACAACTAAAAGCCAGAGGGAAGGCATGGCCGGAGAGTAAGTAGCAACATGCACACTGTTCCTTCTCAAGAGGGATTTTCTTAAAACAGGTCTGATGGTTCTAAGAAAGCAGCCCATGGGGCTTGGGAACCAAAGGTGGGTATGGGCTGGGAAGAGCATCGCTGCTTTTCCTTCAGTATTGCTAGAGAACACGTCTCCCTGAGCGTATCAGTGCAGTGGCTGCTGATGGAAAGATTTCTAATCAAAATACAATTAAAATACAATTGAAATGTAATTGAAATACCCAAGTCCAAGTGAACACCTTTAATTTATTTTTCAATGATAAGCCTTCTCCACTTTCATTCTGGAATGGTAATGATCAGAATAGTTAAAGGAGAAAAGCAAGAACGAAGCCCCTAAGTTTTGCATATGCAACAAGCCCATCTAAAATGATTTTTTATTAGTCCGTGTTTATGATGACATTCATCACGGTGAGCTGCTTCATGTACCTGACACATCTTCATTATTTTTACATTCTCTTCTCCTCCCTCCATCTCTTGGTCCCCTTCCCATTGGCAAGAGATCTGACTCCGTATTTCCTACCATCTATCTTTTGTTTCTTCTGTATTTACACTTTGAGTTTCTCATATAAAAGAAGCCATGCGCTATTTAAGCGTGTGTGTCTGATTTATGTCACTTAACATTGATGCTTTGTAGGCACAACGTCCCATTCAAAAGATGTCAAAGGTCTACACTGTGACACAGTTTGTTCTGTTGTAAAGGCCCAAATATCCCTTCTTGTCCCTTGCTTTGCATAGGAGAGAGACTGGTGAGGAAGGAGCGGAAGAGAAAAGGCCAAACACTGGCAATGCTTATTCGGAGATGGTGGATAGGAGAAAAGATAACACTGTTTATTCTTCCTCCCTCAGAACCTCCTGTAGAAGACAGTAATGTCCCTGACATCTGTGATCAAAAGAAACCAGCAGCTAATGGACCTCTGCATTACCCAGTAAAGATGTTTATTGGTTGTTCATACCAGAGGTTTTTGCAAAAGATGCATATTACAGTTTGTAAAACTTCCATGAGGGTGTTATTGTGTGACCGTCCAAACAACCGTGGGTGGTAGACAGACAGACCCAGTGAAAGGACCGGTTAGCGGGAGTAGGGCCCTGAAACATCAAGAGTTTCACTCTAAAATGTTAAGTATTTCTTTTGATGACCTGGTCAATGGGGTGCTTATATATTTGTTTGATTTTCATTTTCATTTTATTTTTTACTTAGCTTTTGTTTCACTGAGCTTCACTGAAAGGACAAAGGTCTCATCTCAGAGCAATACTTTGCTGATTAGACTTATTTTATTTTATTATTTTGGGGTACAAGGGATGTAACCCAGGACCTTTGCTACATCCCAGCCCCTTTTTAATTCTATTCTTAATTTCTTTTTGAGACAAGATCTCTATAAGTTGCCCAACTGGGCTTGAAGTTGTGATCCTCCTGCCTCAGCCTCCCAAGAGTGCTGGGCTGCACCAACTTGCCAACTTCACTGTCCGATTTAATAGTGGTGTCACTTTTTTTTTTAACCTTCTTCCTCCTGTTGAGACCCTATTTTATATGTGTACTATTTTTGCAAGTTTTCCTTTCCTTTATCTCACTCAATTTTTAATCATTTTGTTATTTAATTTAATTTTAATTTTATAACATCATGGCATCGTGTTATCTTGGATTTCCAAAAGAGAATAAGCTTAAAGAGGTTTAATTCCCAAAGTCATAAATATGAGGCAGTAGCTATAAATACGCTGAATGTTTAAATAAAACGTATTTGTTGCAATCAAAGACACACTTCCTTGAATCCCTCAAAATCTCCCCCTTGCTTGGAACACACCCATCTCATCGTCCTCCCCGCTTCCTGCAACAGCTCTGCAGTCTTCTTTCCTGAGGGTCGTTAGCTGCACTGTCCTGGTGGCCTCGATGCCCGGAATGGATTCAAAATGTTTCCCTTTCATGCTCACTTTGACTTCGGGGAGCAGCCAGGAATCTCACAGGGTCAGACCCAGTGACTAAGGTGGACGAGGACACACAGCGTTGTGTTTTCACCACCTACCTTTCTGTTCAGTGGCACTTGGCAGCCGCAGTTGCTATGCTTGTGATCACTGTATTTGTGAAAGACCCTCAGGAACTGCTGCTGCTGACCCTCAGAGGCAAGGACTCTGGGAGGAAGCCAAAGGAGTTACTGTTTGGAGGAAAAGAGTTATATATCTTTTCAAAAATGTGTTGTGTATGATACTGAGCTGTCATCAGTAGTATGGAAGTTTAATCTTTTTCTTCACACTTTCGCATTAAACAGCTACCTTCTTCATTTGGAGGAAAATTGATCAACAATATGGAAACACCCAAAAAAAGTGCACTTAGAAACTCTTTGTCAAAGTCAGGGAAACATCCACAATAGTAGTTCATATCTTTTCAAAAATGTGTTGTGTATGATACTGAGCTGTCATCAGTAGTATGGAAGTTTAATCTTTTTCTTCACACTTTCGCATTAAACAGCTACCTTCTTCATTTGGAGGAAAATTGATCAACAATATGGAAACACCCAAAAAAAGTGCACTTAGAAACTCTTTGTCAAAGTCAGGGAAACATCCACAATAGTAGTTCTCACTAGAACGCTGAACAAAGAAATGGATGTAACTCAGTGTGAAGGCTCAGTCCCCAGGACTGAAATAACAAGAACAAAACAGAACCAACCAAAACAGACAACAACAAAAACAACACAACTGCTGTTGCAGAGCCACACACAAACTTGGGGTCTCGGGGATAAACACTGAAAACAATCTTGGTCCCCTTCCCATTTGCTAAAGACCTGCCTTCCTCTCTTCTGTGGCCTGTCTTCTACTCTGCTCTTCAAGTCACTTATATTTTGGGTTTCTCATGTAAAGAAACGATGCGATAATTTTGAAAGGTCGACTCCTTACTTTCAGCAGAGATGACCGCTTCCCCAGCTAGTGAGCATACAGAGCTCAGGCCGCTTCTGGGCCCCTGGGCAGGAGTCGGGAATCAGCGTCCCCTGGTCTGTGGGGTCCTGGGCAGCACGGTCAGAGGCCGTGTGGGCGCAGTGAGTCTCCCAGAGAACTGGGGCAGTCGTCGCACACACTGCTCAACCCGGCTTCCGGGAGCTGTCTGGGGTGGGGGTGGGGGAGGCACAGGAAGTCAGCGTCCACCCTCCAGACACAGCGAGCCTCTGGGGGTTAGGACCTGGACTCTTGGGACTTGGGCTGCGGTTCTCCGGCCTGGGGAATCCAGCCTGCTATTCTGTCACCAGGACACACATGGGAGGTTCTGTTGTTGTCACGTATCCATCTCTGCGACAGAAATATCCAGCAGCCACAGCTTAGAGGGCAGGTTTATTCAGTCCATGGTTGGCTGCTCCAAGGTGGAGAGGGCCTGGGGGAGGGAAGCTGCTCAACCCAGGAAGCAGAGAGAGCAGGGAGGAGCGGGGGACAGGAAGGCACCCTTCCAGGTCTCACCCCAGGGACCTGTCCCGCCAGGCCCCACCTCCTACAGCACATTCAGCCCCGAACTCACCTATGAGGATCCACGGATGGGTGCAGCACCTCGTGATCCACCTTCTGTGGGTTCACCTTCCACACACAGGAGGCTTTGGGGGACACGTTAGGTCCAAACCACAACAGGTTCCTGGGATGCTTCTGAGTGCTCCTGCCAGTACCATCACCCTGATCTCTCTCCGAGGGAGTCCTGGGCTTGGGAGCAAGGGCGGTCCTTTCTCTCTGGACCTTACTGGCCCCTTTCAACTGAAACTCGCCACATCCCTTCATGTTTTGAGCAGTAATACTTATGAAAGGAAAACTGTGCCCTTCAGTGTGCTTGTTTTTGTTCTTTGTCTTTTGTTTTTTCAAAGGGAAGGATCGTCTTCCTTAACTGAGACCTGGAGAAGTCTGTCTGGCAGCACTGAAATTGGATAAGATGATATCACTTTGGATAAGTATAAAAAAATTGGCATTAACAAAGGATCCAAAAAAAAATATTTGAGAAGTAGTTCATCTTGGGGAAGAAGCATTTTATAAGCTGCTACATTTACTGAAAAGTCTTTAAGAACTTTCTGCAAATCGTGGTGCCTGCCTGAATAACTCAATCTTACAACACTTCTTAGTGTTCATGCCCGGATGTTCCCTGACATAGCTGTGATTACATCACACTTATTCACAGGTGGGAGTAGCCTGGGGAGTCTTCTGCATGGCTGGAAATTTAAGAATTTGACGTTCAAGAACTAACTTATAAATGCAACTTGAGCATAATATAGGTTCTCCCTCAAAACACTATCAAAGACATAGAAACCTTATTTATTTATTTATTTATTTATTTATTTATTTATTTATTTTCAGAAAGGGTCACCCTAAGCTGCTAGGTGAAAACTTGAAGCCCTCTGGTTAGGTTTGAACTTGAGATCCTTCTGTCTCAGCCTTGCAGAGTCTGGAGATTCCAGGCCTGCACTACCAAACCCAGTGGAGGAACCGGGTTTTGACACGATGCTTTGAGCTTTGATCCCACTCATCCCTAGGAGAAAGAATCACATTTCCATAAGTAAACTGGCCATGGTGTGAGAAGACTAGCTCTAATTTCAGTCATGTATATACATTGCAATCGATTCATAATTGGATTCAGGATCCCAGCTGGAAGGCAAGAGACAAAAGTCAGGGAAATGTGTCCCTGGGTGTTTCTTTTATGGAGACGGGTGAGGAACAAACCGCATGGGAAGCAGGGGGACTGGTGTCCCTAAAATTGAAGAATATGAAGTCCAGAGAGCCCCCAGCAACTGCCCTTCCTACACCACACATCGGCCACCTCACGGCAGAAGAGGCTGAGACTTTTGACATTTGGAGTCTGATCATTAATATGATTATTCATTCCAACCAGGGCTAAGTCATTTTATTTGCATTAGCAAAATATATCACGAATAGAAGTCAAGCTGGCTATGGCGATAAATGGGACATACATAGCAATTCCCTGTACTACTCTGGCAGAAACCCAATATCTTTTCATTTTCCAGTTTTCCTCTCACAATGAACACAGCTGAGATCCCGCATATTTAAGTGAGAAGGGCAGGGCTGTTGTTCTTTTCTTCCTTTTACATCGGACAATTGTAATGTTTATAATGCTCGCTAATTTCAGCCTGATTCTAGCATAATCCCTCATGTTGCCGAAATAGAAGCTGCAGTTATTCCAGGAAAATGCACAAAATGCCTTTTAAAAATAGATATCTACTCAAATTTGATAATAAAACAGAGCTTGAGGTATTCAACAATCACCATGGTTTGGTAAACTCTCCGTATCATTAAAGAAATATTGAATTATGGGGGCTGTTCCAAAGCCAGTGGCAATTAGCAGAGTCCTTTATTAGTAGGTACCGAAGCTCTGTGCTCTGGAAAGCACTTTGCTTTGCGGGACTAGTAAATGGTTTGGAAGGAGTTCGTTCCACTTCCGCAGGTATTCTTCATCCAATCCAATCCAATCGTCCCCACTCAGCACGGCCAGGCAGTGCACTGAGGTAGTGCAATTATTTTCCCATAATGGCTTTGATTCCAGTTATTCCTAACCATGTTTCTTAGTAATTCTTTACATCGATGGCCAGGCCTGTCTCCTCGATTGGGACATTCTCTCAGAGTAGGTTTCTAGCTGCATCCTTGAAGTCTGCCTTCCTTCGCCGTGCCTTCCTTCCTGTGATCCTGCGTTCACGGGCTGGAAGAGCCCGCTTCACACACGCTCTCACTCGCTGCTGTCTTCTTCCAGCAGATTGTCCCCCAAGTAGAAGAACAATCGCATTCCCATCCTTCCTGCCCACTTCTCTCGCTCTCCCCCTCTCTCCTCAGACCCAGATTCCTCACTGAGCCCCTTCAATACTTACATTTTCCTTAGGTGGCATCCATTTACATGATATAGTTTTATAGGTGATTTGGCCTTGGTTACTAGTGGTGTGTGACTCTCTAGCTGACCCTTCCCAGCGAATGTGCCTTTAGTGATATATGGCCTCCTTCGTGAGTGTCTCTAATTCTTCTGCCCACTTTACACCATGTAGCAATTTGGTTTCTGCACAATGGACACCAATAAAGGCTTTTAATTAGCTGTTCTCTCCCCGAGCCCTGCCTGTGTGCTGTTCATTGCCTGGCTACCCAACTATAATGGTCTTTATGATGCTGTGGTCACTCACAATCCCCGGCTTGTCCCCTGGCAGTGCTGTAATTGTCACCACTGCCATGGAGTCTGGGCTCCCACAAGTATGAGCTGTGGGCCCTCCCTCTGCAGGTCCTGCCTGCTCTTAGAGGAAACAGAAGGCAGGGAGAGCAAAAGCATTAACATTGCGCCTGCTGCACACAGGAAACACACAAGAAGGATCCTCTTTCCTAAGCCCTTAGGACAATTTCTGTGTGCCAATTTTTTGAAGAAGACATTGTAGGCTAAGCTTAACACAAACCCTGAAATGCCTGTGAAGTCTGTGTGCAATAGTGTAAGGCCTGGGACTTGTGATGGGCAGGGCTGGGCTTCCCTTCGTGGTCCCATGTGAAAGCAAATTGCTCCCTTACTGTTAGCATTATCATCCAAGTACGCTTTGCTGTACACTAAAATTTAGTTTGCCCATTTATTTTTATTAGCATGCAATGATTTTTAAAAAATTTAAACCAATTGCCTTCTAGTTAATATTTCTGATGTTTCATTGAGCTTTCTTCTGTGTTTCAGAGTTGCCTGTATTGATATTTGTATCCTGTTGCTCTATCTATCCACAGTCATATTATGCCTCATCCTTATTTATCCTCTCTCTTTCTTTTTCTCCCTACATACCTGTCTCTACTACATAAAGGCAGATTTCCCTGGTCCTTAATTTTCTGGATTTTTGAGTCATTAAGTATAGTAAGATTTTTTATTATTTTCAAGTTTTAAATTTTTGGTATAAATTAATGACTATGACACTCAAGGAGAAAGGCAATCAGTTTAAAATATACTTGGGCATGCTAATATTTATGGCTACTTATGGGGCACAAGGGAACATTTCTCCTTTATAAAAGGGTTGTTGTAAAAATCTGTAATGATTATGTTCAGAAAGATCATTTTTTTCTTTAAAGGAAAATCTTGAAGATCATTTTAAGGACAATTAAGGTAGTATTTTCTTTCAGAGAAGTTGAAATGATTTGCAAACATCTTCTTGCTTTAATATAGTTTTTAAGGGTTTTGAATAGTCTATAGATTATGCTAATTTTACTTTGAATCAAGCAAAAAGATGCAGGCTAGAAGGAAAGCAATGAGAAGTAAGCATATGATAAAAGAATGTAATTAAGAATTCCCTGTAAGAATCCAATCCCCTCTGTGCAGGGTGGCTGGTAATCCAGTGAGAAGTATAAACCTGCGGAATTCAGTGCAGCAACTACAAGCTAACAAGGCCCATCTCTGTAAGTTTGAAATCAGTAAAAGACAAAACACAAAAGCAAAGAAGCAACTAAAAAATTCAGCCGCAGAGTTTGAACTCTTCTGGCCCTTGCTCTTGCGAGGCAGGCGGCGGAACCACTGAGCCAAATCCCAGGCCCCAGCTGTAGCGTTTTTATTTGTGGTGATACTGGGGGTTGTCTGTCCCCTGCGAGACTTGCCAAGGGTGTAGGGCTCCGAGCATCACTGAAGCAGGGTCAGGAAACTGAGATATTTCCAAACAGGACGGTTAGGTTGGCATTGCACTCCCTACCCTGGAAACACATTTCATGATGTGGTCAACACAAAAGCAAGGCAGGGAGGCTAGCTCGGGAGGGTTGGCAGAAGTCTCTGCTGGTCCTACTGTGTATTTATTCACACCACATTCCTAAGAAGTGCTGGCTGGTTTCATATTTTAATAAGGTATGTGTGGATCCGGGTGAAAGGGCACGGAGGTGTAAAGTGTGGCTCTCTATAGCCTTCTCCCTGAAGCTACCTCTGAGCAGGATCTGTTGTGTAAGGAGCTCTGTGAAAAGCAGAGGTGTGTTTCATTGTCAAAGCACAGGGTCCATGCTACTTTATTTCAGTGGTAAGTCTGCACCACACAAGCAAGAGAAGACACAAAGGAGGTGTGACTGTCTTACCACTCTCCTTGCCTACAGTTCTGCTATAGGAGCTCCTCTTCCTTTACACTAAAACAGGTGCTTAGCCCAAACTCAGGAGTGTCAGTATAATACAGGTTAACTTTGATTGCATGTAAATAGACTTAAGAAACCGATCCAACCTACCTAGGTTCCTGTGTACAATATGAAAATAGGAGACCAATAAAATCTGCAAAATCATACTTATTGCGATTTCTTAACCTGTTAAGCACAGCCCTGGGGCATGGGTGAGTAAATACAAACTTATTCCACCTACAGAGTGAAAAACTCTTGTGAAGTTGTTTCTATTCATAATAAAGATTTACTTTTCAACTTGAAAAAAAAATCTGGCATTTCAGCTTACTTGGCATCCACTTGGTAATTTGTTTCATTATTGGCTTGTTGGTAGCACTCACTTACATTTTACATGCTATTTAATCCATTTAGGCCACCCAAAAGCAGTAAAGAAGTAATTGTTTTAGGACTCTGAACTCACAGAGACATCTATATTACTGTTTCTTAATGTGCACAGAGAGGTGGGCTAGTTTTGAAAATGCAGAGGTAAAAAGTTCATGCAGATTTTGCATGTGTGTTTGCAGGATGTAAGGAAATAAAAAATTTAGAGTCTAGATTCTTATTTTTAGAATTTTCTTAATGTACATGATTACTGTGATTTCACATGCTTTTAGAAGCATCCTGTCACACGTAAGTAAAAACTTCCTCTTAGAAGAAGTCGAAGGATATTTTGAGAATCTATGGCTGATCTAAGACACTTCTGAGAGTGACACAGGAGGGGTCTCTTTGACAGAGCCTGAAGTCTGTGAAAAAGAAGCGAAGCCCTGTGATTTCAGGATTTTTCTCTCTTTTGCATTTACGTCACTTGGAATTGAACTGAAAGGAACAGGACAAAGGCAAGGTGTTTACATGTGGATTTATTTAATCTGGATCCTCAGAATGAATGTCTTCAAGTTAATAGGATCCTTACCACCCACAAAAACCGACGCTGCTGTCGCCAGCATTGGTGGGTTGTGGAGACAGGTCAGTGAGACAACATAACACTGTCAGGGTGATTTGACACACAGAGTCACATTCCCGGGGTTGTCTTTTCCAGCCCTGTGCAGTTTAACTAAAAGATTTTCACCTCCTCAGCCATCTTCTTCTGCACTGATTCTTCCTTAAGTCACTGTCACTGTCATCTGGGATACAGAGCCAGGAGACCTTGGGGGGTCTCTAGATACAAATGACAATGGTTTCCAGCCTCTTCAGCTTCCTGTACAGGATGAAGGTCCTGGACAAGGGATTTCTCAGGTTTTAAAAGACATAGTGTTTTGAAGTTCCTTCACTGTGGGTACACGTGGTGCACACATGCAAGTTTTGCATACAGACTGTTTACACACATCTCACATACAATAGTGCATGCATCCAAGGAGTGATAAAAAAATACTGTGAATGTTTAATTTTTTTCTAAAAAAAAAAAAGTAATATAGTAAAAGACACATCACCAAGGATGGAACAAGTGTGTTTAACGCTAAAGAGAGCATTTTGAGGGGATTAATGGCAAAGTGTCTGTTACTAAAGTAAATCTTTTATGCAGACATTCCCTGTAGTTTTCAATCACATCACAGTGAGTGTATACAAAGGTATCCACTCTAAGCACTGGCTCACAGAGGACAACATTACATTCACACGTAACTATTCTAGGGCCTGAATCTCTAACACACTCAGCATACCTAAAAGTGAATGAGAATTACCTACTAACATGCTTTCAAATACCAAGTTAATAGCTGTCATTTATCGCATTAACTCAACCCTATGCTAAACACCTATGTGCAACCCTTCACTTAATTCTTTTATTATCCTATAAGACAGGATAAATTTAGCCCAACATCAAAGAGATGAAAGGTGAGTCTTAGATGTGTCAGACCTTGCCTCAAAGAAAATGAAGAAAAGAAGCAGAAAACTCTAAGAATTTTTTCAGGAGCTCAAGATCTTTAGTCTTATCGCACATCTCTTAGTATCCTCCTGTATCGGGCTGTTTTCTGTTAATATAATGAAGTAGCCAAGGCTGGGGGACGGCATAAGGAGAAGGGATTTACTTAGCTCACATTATAGAGGCTGACCATCCAGAGAAGGTGCAGACACTGTGGTGGGCCTAAGGAGGGGGACAGGCCACAGCAAGACAGGAGGCATTGTCTCACGAGGCCCCGCCTTTCAGTATTCCCACTCTGGGCCCCAAGCTTGCCTGAATTCTTGGGGGACACGCCTAAGCCACACCCTCACGTAGCCTACTCTGAAGAGTGACAGGGATGCTGTTTCACTGTGTGGTAAAGCCCATCATACATGCTGCATCCTCTCAGCCTCTCTGGGATAAATTGTAACCTGAGACCCAAAGGATTGGGAAGCAGAAAGCTACTGTCTCTGCTGCTGCTGTTCTGAGAGCTTCCTGGACGCCTGCTGTAGCTCTGCACTCTCTGGGGCCCTTGTTGTGCTGTTGTCCTTTATACCCAGGTGTTGCTAAAGCTTCATGTGTTGAAAGCTGAGCCCTCATTGCAGCAGAGCTTGCAGATGGGGATTTGGGAGGTGATGGATCATGATGCATTAATGGATCTATTCATTAATAACTGTGTGGATTATTGGGAGGTGGATCACTTGACGGGTATATCTCTCAAAGGTGACCCCCTCTTCCTCTCCCCTTCCTGGCTGCCATGAGGCAAGCCACCTCCCTCCACCATCCCCTCCCACCAGGAAGCATCTGCCTCACCACAGGGCTAAAAGGAGTGCAGCCTGCTGACTATGGACTGTAACTTCTTAAGCCATGAGCCGAAATAAGTCTCTCCTCCTTTAAGTTGTTTTCTCAGGTCATTCCTCACAGCAACAGCAGGAATAACACACTTGCCCCCACCCATGGTAGCTGTGACTGCGTTAGATGTTGAAGTGTGTCAGTCATTAGACTCAGGTGTTTCCTAAATAATGACCATGTGAATAAAGCCAGTAACTTCTGTCAGCACGAGGTCCTGGCATATATGCAAAGCTAGAATCTGATTTTTCAAATTTCAGAATATCTCACAGCTTTGACAGGGGCACTTGAACTGTTGTGTGATAGAATTGCTTTTTCTTTAAATGGATAGGCTTAAAAAACTTTATCACTCTAAAATACAATGGGGAAACCAGTATCACTTATCACAAGTGCAAGTTTACAATACATACTCCACTAACTACTTGTATAAAAGTGAAGAAGTTCATCTAGGTGCTACACCAAGTAACCACTTCCACTAAAACAGAATCCACTAAACCCCATTTAAGAAGCCCAGACCTATTTCTTACTGAGCACTGGTTTTTGCAGTGTTGCATGATTGGATATAATAAATCTATTTTGCAGATGCAAAGACAGAAAGAGACTAAGATGCTTCAAATCCCTGTGCCCTTTTCTGGTTGCAGCACCTGTTTTTTTTTTTTTTTTTTTTTTTTTTTTTTTTTCACGGTAGAGTGACGGGTTTTT
>NW_022900937.1:34694436-34708792 GCF_012274545.1 Fukomys damarensis | reverse complement strand
CTTTTTTTTTTTTTTTTTTTTTTTTTTTTTGCCAGTCCAGGTAGAGTCACCAGGATTTGTCTTAGGCAGTGCTTTCCCTCCTGGTGCTCACCTGTGACTGAATCGACCCTCTTTAACTTAGTAGTCATGGCATACAAAGAAAACTCTTCGGTGACTGCACAGCAGGATTTGGGTCACTGTTAGTTTTAAATCAGTCCCTTAAAATGTGACTATGTCCTTCAAGATGCCCAGGTTAAAGGCACTGCTGTTAAAGGTTATGTGTGGTCTTCCTCATGGGAATCCTAGCAGCCTGGTTTAGAAAAGTCCAGAGGAAGACACTGACAAGGTGTGACACTCAGAAGCAGCCCACTTCCTCTCAAATAATAAGGGAACGTCTGGCTTGTTTCAGATCGCTTCTTGGCTTTTGCTCCCTGTCCTATCTCCCTGCACTTGCAAGGAAGGGACCACAGAAAGGTGCAGCCCAGGAAGATCTGGCTTCTTGAGTTCCATATGCTGGTTTTCGTGCCCTAGTCTAGGGACAGCCACACTGTGACATTTCAGTGAGAAAGGGTAAGCAGTTATGTCTGTTACCTTCAGATCTTGCAGGGGGCGTGGGAGTGGGGAAGGAGGTTACTACAAGTATCATTTTTAAAGGGGAGAGAAACAAGGAAGACTAAGAGAGGAGAGAGAGGAAGGAGAAAGATGAAAGGAGAGTAAGAGAGAGGAATTTTATTATCCAAATCACTTCTTTCTAAACACGGGACACCTGACTTTATAGCCACTTTGAAGGAAGGAAAGGGACCAGGGTGTGGCAGTCTGCAGGGGTCTCCCCTGGGGATCACCTGGCGCTATGAGATCCCCATGGGTTTATGGGTTTTTCTGCTCAACACACCTGCCCAACTCAGTCTGCCTGTCAGTCCATGTAAAAACACAAATCCACTTCTTTAGTGTGCTCAATTTAATTTAATTTAATTTGGAAACAACAAGGACTTAGAGATGTGACTGGAAGCTGGACAAATAGGAACACAGTGCAGGTGGCCAAAAGTTAGGCTCCTTGAAGTCCTTTTGGCCCAGCAGGTGTTACCCCCCACCCTAAAGGGCTTCCTGGAGTGTGCTGGAGTCCTGCCAGCCCAAAAGCAGCAAACAGAGGAAAGATAGGCTTTCCACACAGCTGTGCCTACCGGGAGACAGAGGCCACGGTATCCCCTTGACCCCAATGACACCATGCTGTATTGTAACAGCAGGTAGTGCCATCAGTAAACAAGGGACAAGGGACACTTGGGGAGTGATGTCATCCAGGCCTCTCTGTGGGGCCCAGGGAGCTAGGCAGAGGGAGAACAAGAGGATGTTATCTGGTTCGAGGAGGATTAAGAGATTTGTAATTTTTGCATACTGTCATGCTTTACATTTCCATTTTGATTTTCTCCTGAATTCTGCATAAAACCAGGGCACTGGCCTCTTCATACTTTTATACATAAATTGATACCATAGGACAAGATACAGCTACATTTGTGGATGTTTTCCCTCTTCACTTTCAGTTAAAATTAAGCCTCAAATTGTGCAGATTAGTTTTCCATCAGAGATTAGATCCTAAAGAAAAATGCCCACAAGTATGTCTAATTTCCTAGGTTTTCTGTTTCTACCACTGACATACCAGCAGTGATATCGGATATCTACTGCACACCGTGCCCTGTATGGGTATTGTATTGACCTAAGTTTCCACCCACAGTGACCCCTGCCTGGTAGACACCAGTATGCTATTTTACAGGTTTGGAAATTACATATAAGAGAAGATAAGGCACATGGATAAGACCTCACAAGTCCCTGGGTTCAGCTGTTGCTTAGCGGACTCCCAGGATGGAAGGAAGGATTTTCCATGCTGGGGTCTCTGCTCACTGCCGAGGTCTGACGTGGCCATCACAGCGAAAGGCAAAGGCCATCCCGAGTCCATGACACATGCAGGCCACCTGTGTGCAGCCCTGTCCCTGGCTCCCTGGAATGTTACGCACACCCAACCCTGCCCACTTCCCTGATACCACACAGCACGTATCCTTTCTGAGACCCACTCGGCTGCAGCCTCAGCTGTAGAACAAAAGAATAAATCAAGCACATTCCTGAATGCTTGCAATATGGCTTAGCGAAGGCAAGCTGCAGAGCTGACAGAGGGAAAGCACCTCTGGTCTCAAACTTGTCAACCTCTCTGATTTTCCTCCCTGCAGCCCAAGAGGTCTCCAACTTACACCGCCCTGTTCATCCCAACAATCTAATAGGATACATTCCAATCTCAGGCCTGTGCTCTGCACAGCCACTGGAAGTTGTGGCTAAAACTGAAATACTGTCACGGTTAGTTTTTCAGTGGTCTGTGTAGGTGCTGTCTTCTGTAGCAGCTGCCCGCCACCCACCCTACTGAGGACTTGAAAGGGAGGAGCCCACATGGGGATGTGCTGTGATGGCCAAACACTCATTGGATTTCCAGGTATTAGCAGAAAACTAAGAATGCACAGTAGGTCACCAACACCTTCCTATTGCTTGCAGGTTAAAATGAACAGTTGCCGGATGTACTGGGCTAAACAAAATAGTATTAAAATTAACTCTGCGGTTTCTTTACACTTCTTTGAATGCGGCTATTAGAGAATGTGAAATCCCACGGGTGTTCTTTTTTCACTATTTAAAAATTTTTTTCTTAGTACATGCTTGCAGTACATAACGAGTGCATTCCTCACAGGCCTTGGCCCATGTACACAGCACACCTTAACTGTTTTTCAATCCACTTCCTCTCCTCTCCCTCCTACTCCCTCCATCTCTTGATGCCCCTTCCCATCTGAGAAAGATCTATTTCCCTACATCCTATTATGTAGCTTTTATCATGTACTTTATTGCTATATTGGGGTTCTTAGATAAGAGAAATCAGATGATATTGAAGCTTTTGCTTCTGATTTATTTCACTTCACATCGTGGTCCCGAGGTGCATCTGTTTCCCTACAGATGACCCACGTTTATGCCTCGTGGCAGAGCAGAGCTCCACTGTGTGTAAATGGCACATTTTCTTACTCCGTTCATCTGCTGATGGACATCTAGGCTGACTCCAAGATTCAGGTATTAAAAGTTGTGCTGTTGTAAAGACGGGTGTGCATGGGTCACCGTGATGTCATCTTATGTTCTTATTCAACAGTGATGACCCAACACATAAAACAGGCAGGATTCGCCATGTCACCTGTGAGGTTCAGACCCCACACCCTCCCTCTGTCTCTAACCGCTGACCCGTCTTCAAGTCACAGCCCTGTAATGGATTCTATGAATGTCTCTGGCCATGGCTTAAGTTGCACTGTCCTGGCTGCCTTGATTCAAATGTGTCATTTCTATGGTTGTTGTGACTTTCAGGAAGAGCCAGGAGTCACACGGTGCCAGAGCCGATGACTAAGATGGAGGAGGACAGAGTCGTGTTTTCAGGCGCTGCCTTTCCGCTGGGTGGTGCTTGGCAGCAGCACTCACTCTATTCTGATCACATCTCGTAAAGACCCTCAGGGAAGAGGACTCCAGAGCAGCTTCAGAAGGTGGCAAGAACGATGGGATGAGTGTGTTCAAACTGCGGGGAGGGTTTTTGGCAGTGTGTCTCTGACTGTAAGGATTTTTCAGTTTAATTTAAACATTCACTATATGTTTTCATCAATCATTAGACATTGCGAAGAGCAAGTGTGAGGTGTAGAATGTGACCTGTGACTGTCCTTTTTCCTCATAGCGTCATCCTTTCCTCTTCAAATAGCTATGCTTCAGTGTCCTGGCGACGTTAACATCGCTTATGATTAATGCATGCAAGCATAATGTTGCAAAGATAAAGTATTTGAAGTCAGAAGCCCATCTGCATTCCCCAATCAAGCAGAAGTCCAGGCAGAAGCACAGGATCCTGAGCCAGCCTCTCAGGGTTCATGAGCTCCAGAGCAAGCTGTTGATCTCTGCAGAACAAACCACTGTTGCCTCTGGCCCACTGTGGAATGAACAGGCTAAGCCATTCTAGCTCCATGGTCTTTCTGTAGCTGTTGTCGCTATAAGAAAACCCCCAGGGTTCCATAAGGAATGGTGGTTTCCTAGGTTCATGCTTTTGGAAGCTGGAAGGGTAGCACGACACCCACTTCTCATGAAGACCTGGTACTGACTCGTAGTGTAGTGGAGAGTGTCCCACGGACCACAGGAGCAGGTGAGTTAAAGCTACCTCTTCTCTCAAAGCCACCCATGTCCTCACGGGTGCCCACCACACAGCTTCATCTGATCCCTGTCATCCAAGCACAGCTGCACCTTTAACTGCCAGCAGCGTGAGCTCAAGAATTCAGTTTTGACACATGCACTTTTGGGGTACGCATTTGGAGAGTCAGCTACAGTAAAAACAAATGGGGCCACCACGGGAGTAACCCTGAGATGTTAGGGGAGCCCTGGGCCTGTTAGCACTTTTGGACACCAGATAGGTCTGAACTCATGTTTCTTGTTTTGTTTATTTGCATTTGTCCACCAACAAGTGAATGGATTTGTACACAGTGAGGCAGGACTCTGACACAAAGAACAAACTTTAGTCATTCATAGGAAAACGGATGCAGCTTGAGACCGCGATGCTAAGTGGAATAAATCCGACACGTGGCTTAAATATAATATGGTTTCTCTTAATGAGAAACCCAAAGTATAAATAAATTAAGGACAAAGTAAAAGACAGATAATAGGAAACAGGGAGACAGATCTTTTATAAGTGAGAAGGGAGCCGAGAGATGGAGGAAGAGGGCAAGGAGGGAATAGGAAGGAGATGAAAATAATTAAGATGTGTTACGTCCATGCACCAACTTCCCGCTGTGAACGCAATCACTATGCCCCACAAACGTGGAAGAAAATGAACAAAAACTTTAAAAATAAAGCAAACCATTTGAGTTGGGTTTCCTCCTGACCACAACAGAAACAGCTATTCCAACTGATAGAAATAATCTCTGAAAAATCGAAGTTTGTGGGAACAATAAAAAACATCTGCAAACCCCATGTGCCCTTTCTGATTCCTGGCTCACAACATAGGTGACTGACTGATTCATGATTCTATGATACGGATTCGAAAGACCAGCCCAGACTCCACTACACAAGAAGAAGGAGGACCAAGTGTGGTTTTATTTTCAATATTTATGTGGCATAAAATTAAACAAATCTGGCTTGAATTCTTCTTGGAGAGCTTATTTATTATCTTTAAATTTAGCATATATTTTTGGAGGTGGCCTCCCAGCATTTGTATGACTGTGAATGTTTCCAAGTTCTCTGGGGGAGCTAGAGAATTTAAATGTATCTGAGCAAATGTATACACACGCGCACACACATACATGCCGGCATTCCAGAAGGGTGATTTTTGTTTGTGAGTGGCGTCCCAAGAACCTTTTCACCTGAGAACACACCGATGCAAGGTCTTCCTTTATAGATACTAAGCAAAACCCTAGCATTTGTTGACAGCACCCGCCAAATCCAGCCGAACACTGCAGAAAATCCTTCTAAGCTTTGCAGAAGCTGCCTGTGTTCACTCCATTTGACCATTCTTTTCTGCTTCAAACTGCAATTCTTTCCTGAAAGAACTACGAGTTTTGTCTTAATATAATTGGGATGTTTTCATTGCAAAGTCGGATGTCACCATTTCTTGCCTGAACAGACGTCTGTGCTTCAAGCCTTTGAAAGAGAATTCTGAATGTCTCTTGCTTCTGTCTCCTGCATTAGTTTCAGGCAGCATTCAGAAAAGGCAAAAGTATGGATATCTAGAACATCCATAACATTTTTCACAAAAATGGAGTGTGGAAGAAAGTTAAGCTTTGTTTCTGTTTTCCAAGGATGTGAAACTTGAACTTTTCTTTCTTTTTCTTTTTTTCCCCCTTTTGTGACTTGCTTAACTTCAGGTAGGAGGAATGTCTTTCCCTAGAACCTGATATGCTGGTCTGCAGGAGGTCATGAAAGAAGGCTGTGTAATGGATTATCAGCAGCATGATCAATATAGGAGTATCTGGTATCGTGACCAGCCAGCTTCTTTTTGGCGTAATGAAGTGGGAATGAGGCTTCCTGCAGTAATGCTAGCGCAGGAAGTTAATTATGTGAACAGAGGAGGAATGTCATGACCAGTGCAGGGACGAAAAGACAAAACACCTCCCCTTCTTTCTCTCTTCTGCTTTTATTCTCCGATTATGACATACACACTTTTAGGCCTTGAAAATGCTTTAAAACTTGTAGCAGATGCCATGTTTTTCCTGCGTGTCCTTCCTAATACATTTTCAATAATCAGACTGGTGGCACAAATGGCAAACTTTCTCCGTCTCTCCCAGCTTTGTAAAACTGAAAGGACCCCAGTTTTAATGTTACTATTTCAGGAAGGCGGAAGGGAATGAATTTAAGCTGAGGATTCGCCGCACCACATGAAAGCTTTTTAGGGCAGTAGTCAGGCTGTGTTTGTGGCACCCTTGTAAAGACACGGAATCGGGGTTAAATTATTCTACATTCTCAGAACTCTTCTGCTTAGGGATAGAAAAATGAAATATTTACCAGGAATAGCTTTGCAAATGTATTTTGGGTTTTTTGTGTGTGTGGCTCAGACTTAGTGTTGCTATCTCACTCCAAGTTGCTACTTGTGCCCCCCTTCTATTGTGGTTCTTTAAGTGTTGCTATTTTGATGAAAGCATGTATTGTTCATGACTTGCTTTCCAGGTTTTATAATGTGCATATTAAACTTATATGTATGTACACCCATTCCCCATGATGAATGTATTCATTCTGCATCATAAACACCAGCTAAGAAACAATAAAGTATTGCTCTATTTTCTCCTTAGTGCACAAACTCGTGGAGACTAAAATCCTGGCAGTTTGGGCTCTGGGCAGTGGTTTTCCTAAGCAGTTAGACTCGTTCAGGTTGCCTGAGTGAGCAGGGTGTCCCCGCATGCCTCCGGCTGCTTCACTCTCTCACCTGCCTTCTCTGGGACCTTTGCATAGGCAGTGGACAGCCAACAAATGTTGGAAAATTGTTTTCGAACTTAATTTTTAAATGCCGAACTCTGAATTTCTCCCTGCTCCATCTCTTCTGCAATATAAATTGCGTGGAATAAGTATGGAAACATAAGAGTGAAGGAAGTGTCCCGGTGAAAGTAAGAACTGATAATTGAAGTCTCCATTTCAAAGCCAACATTGACAGGATTCAAAATACACCTGTTGTGTAATTTATGAGAAACATATCTAACACACGAAGTATATTTAAAACGTAAGGTTGAAACGGAAGAACATACACACTAATATAAATAAAATTGTAAAAATAAAAAATTTAAAAGGTAAAGAAGATATATAGGAAATATAAAACAAAAGGAATCTATCTACCTATATTATTATTAGATCAAATTGATTTTTAGGCAAATCATTAGTAGAGATGAAGAGGTAAGGATAAAAGGTTCAATTTGCTGAGAAGATATAACAATTTATAGTTTCTATAGTACTTTATGGCCCTAAAATATGAAACTATAAAACTTGCACAATTAGAAGAGAAAATATAATAATCTGCAACTAGCTGGGGTGGTAGAGAATTCAGCTGCAGAATATACGTTTTTACCAGCCTATTTGGGACATTTCTGCAAAACTGAAGACATCCTAGTCTATAAATTGAGGTTCAAGCTTTTGGTGCCGGGGATCGAACTCGGGACCTTGCACTTGGGAGGCAGGCGGTGAAACCACTGAGCTAAATTCCCAGCCCCAGAGTAGGATTTGTTGGAAATAAATAACAAAGGGATACTATAAAACACATCTACAGAGATTAAGAAGTATACTACTAAGATAATCCATAATGTAATCAGAAGTTAAAGAAAATCAATTATTTTAACTGAATTATAATAATAACACAGTATATCAGAATCAGACGATATTGCAAAGCAGTAGTTCGTACTTTATATAAATTTATATTTGTATAAATATGTATGCATGTAACTTAAATCAAACAAATATCTCAGAAAGTTAAAAGAAAAGAAGAACCTTTCAAGAAGATACCTAGAAGAGGAAAAACTGGTTCAAGTGGAATTTATAGTTTGGGGTTGTTTTGAAGAATCTCTATCCTGATATCCACAGTAGTATTACTAGCTTCTATTCCTTTGCAAAATACAGAAGGGTTTCTTCTTCTCTACAGCCTTTCCAGCATTCGTTATCACGAGATGTGTTTTCTCTTTCTTTCTTTCTTTCTTTCTTTCTTTCTTTCTTTCTTTCTTTCTTTTTTTTTTTTGTACCAGGGATCGAACTCGGGACCTTGTGCTTGTGAGGCAGGCCGCGGAAACCCTCAGCTAAATCCCCATCTCTAATTAAATTTCTTTATGACTGCCAAAGTATTTTCCCCAAGGAGTTAAAGAATCATGTTTCAGTGTTATGTGCACAGCAGCACGACTCATAAGAGCTTAATCTTGAAGCCTATATGTCTATGAACAAGAGGAAAGGAAAAAAAAATGTAGTTTTCACATACAGTGGAGTACTCCTCTGCCAGAAAGAAAGAAAAACTTGGATCATTTGTAGGAAAATGGATGCACCCCCAAGACTATAATGTTAAGTGAAATAAATCACACAAGCATAAATAGCACATGGGTTCTCTTACATGAGAACCCAAAGTATAAATAAAAAGCCAGATAAAATCTAGATAATAGGAAGTAGGGCGACAGATCTTTCTTACATGGGAAGGGGACCAAGGAATAGAAGGAGGGAGGCGAGGGAAAGGGGATGGAAAGGAATTAGGATGTGCTATGTCCATCCTCAACTCCCCACAAGGAATGCAAACAGCATGAACGACACACATATGACAATAAAAAAGAGAGAGACTGATTAAAATAAACATGGAAATAGAAGAAAAGGCTGCATGAATACAAGAGGAGCTCGTAAAATGGAAAATAAATTCAAAGACGATCCACAAACTCAAATGTTGTTTCGTCAAAATCAATAAAATTAATACATTTTTAAGAAAGGCCGAATAAGACCTAGACAGCTAATTTCAAACCTTATAGACCAGACACATATCAAAAAGATAAGAAAGGGAGACTATGAAAAACTTTTAGCCCATAATACAAAAAATTGGTGAAAATATCTTAGACAAAATACCTTAGAAAAATAAAACTTGGCAAAATTGCCCTCTCTTCACCACAGAACATGTAATTAATCACTGCTATAAGCAATTAAAATATCAAAACAATAAAAAATGTCCACCGAGAAAACCTTAGATCTGGGTAACTTGACTCCTAATAATCTTCCAAATATTTAATGCAGTCCCTTCACTAAGTGGCACAATATCCAGGATACATGAATAGGTATTCAGCATTACTAGAAATTAGGAAGATGAAAATTCAAAGCACGCTGAGGCAGTGCATGTTCACTGAGCTAATGAAAATTAAAATAACAGAAAACTAGATATTGCTGAGCAGACAGAAGAATGGAAACATATTCTCTGTGTAGCAAAACTACTGAGTAATCTTCAGCAGAGTTTAAATATGTCCAATAGGCAATTTTGTTTCTGATAATATTGCACACACAATAGAAAACTAAGCACACATGAATGTGCAAGAATGTATACTGTAGCAATGTTCATAAATAGCTAACAATTGGGAAAATATCCAAGTAACTCTTGCCAGTTTAATGGGTGAATGTTTTGAAAAATATTCCAACAATGGATCATCATGCAAAAATGCAAAGAGCACATCATATGAAACATGCAATAACAAAAATGTTTCCATGGAAGAAATAAGAAGTGAACCGGGCATGGTGGCACAGCCTGTAATCCCAGCACTCTCGGGAGACTGAGGCAGGAGGATCGCTGTGAGTTTGAGACCAGCCTGAGCTATATAGTGAGTCCCAGGTCAGTCTCAACTACATAGTGAGACCCTGTCTCAAACAAACAAACCAAGAAGTGAAAGAATTCATACCACACACTTCTGCTTAAATAAAGTTTTTGGTTCTTTTTTTTCAGCTTTAATTGAGTTTATTGGTACATTTTAGGGGTACAGTACAGTTACATTCATTGTTGGGATCTTGTACCTCTACATGACAAGTCTTGATTCTCATTTTTTCCCCTTACCTCTGCCCTCCCTTCACCCCCTCCTCCCCTCCCCATCTACAAACACTTTACTTTCATCTTTTCATTCTCTCACATTTTTTTCTTTTCCCTTTTTACTCTTCCCCTACCCATCCCACCTTCCCTACACCTTTAGCTCCTTTCTTCCCATTTCTAAATGTCAGTAATCTTATTAGAATCTTATGCATTGTTGCAGATTATTCACACCAGGGAAACTATTCGGTATTTACGCATGTGTGACTTATTTATTTCACTTAGGAGTATATCTTCAATATGTAAAAAAACCAAACCAACATATAATAGGGACAGATGCTTGGGTAATAAGAATATTAATAAAGACAGGAAGTGATTGCCAGCTAACTCAGGTAAGTGCTTACCTTACTGAAAAAGTTAGAATAAGAGGCGGGTGTTCAAGAGAGGCTGGGGTGCTGCTACATTCTCACTGCAATGATTATGTAACTATTTACAATGATTTGTTAAACTATGTGCTACATTGTATGTACTTTCTTGGATGAATATTTCAAAACAAAAATTTAAACAGTATATCTACTTCTATCTACATCTCTACCTCTCTATATAATATTAAACACTATTTTACAAAAAGAAACTCTTGATCCTGATTGTATTGGTCAGGTATCTGGTTACTGGGACAAAAATAAGGAACCTCAGCAACTTAAAGGGAGAGAAATAGAAATGGTTTCAGGGGGTTCAGTCCATGCTCATCTGACGCCAGGGCAGAAACAGCATCTTGGAAAGGTTTAGCAGGGGAAAGCTGCTCAACACGAGGTATCTAGGAAGCAGAGAGCCCAGGATAAGGCCTAGAGGAAAAGATCAGGGACCAAAGATGATTCCAAAGACCGTGTTCCCAGGACCCATGGCCTTGAACTAGGACCTGCCTCCTAATAACCCAGGCAGCTGTGAGCTGTTCAATGACTTTGTGCCCTTACTGACCAGTCTCATCTTTCTGGAAGACTCTTAATCCAGTCAGATTCACAACCAACACTGTCAAACTGATACAGGATGGTTTGGATGGAGTGTGAAAGTAGAACTGTTTCATGAACCTTAAAATGCTAACTTTTCTTATCACTTACTAGCAGTGGGAGATACAGTAGGGTTTGTACTAATGCCGGAATGGGGAGACGTAGAAACAAAGCAATGTGAAAATATTTGCACCATTATGCTGCTAAATTCCTATTCTTTGAGAATCTGGAAAGATTTGCTTAAAGTTTTTCTTTCAGTCAGACCTGATTAAAAATATGATTTGTACCATCCTCACATATATATCTATAGATATCTAAAAACTATTTGTCGCTGTATTTCATATGAAGTAAAACATTTTGAAATCATTCCAGTGTTGGAATATTTACTTATTTTAAGCTCAAAAGTGCCATTTGAGCACATTTGTACACTGATGTAGGTAAGAGAAAAGTGGGAAGTTTATTACACAAAGGCCTCAGATTTTCTCCAAATTTATTTCTGAATATGCACAGTTCTTACACAATGCTTTGCCACCGACTAAGAGAAAACATCTTTGGAACACTCGATTTCAGCTTTCTGAGAAAGAGAAGGCTTGTTTTTTCCATAAAAGTGCAAAGATATCTTGCACCAGATCGTGTCAGGTTTGAGGGATGGGGAACCCAAAACACATCTCTCATTCACAGCTGATTTGCTTCAACCCTGGACCGACTTTACCTCCTAGCAAAGGAAGCTAGATTGTTTGGCAGCATTGTTTTACATGGCATGAAAACACATTCCATGACAATTATGAACTGGAATTTATAATTTTAATATAGTGATCCACGGACTTAGAAGTTCTTTTGAGATCTTTATTTCATATACAAAAGTGTTAGCAACTCCATTTAAAGAAATATCACTGGATATTGTATTCTTTTGAAGGCAGAGTATATGTCATTTTGTTATACCCCATCAATCCATAATATATTTGACTGATGTTTTATCCAAAATGCTTTGAGATTGTGTAATATATCTGGACAAATTATATTACTATATGTTATGCAATAATGTCTATTTTGGTACTTGATGCTGACTTTTAAAGTTGCTTGGTTTTCAAGGTAACTGATAATAGTTATGTATGAAATCCATGCTATCTGATAAAATACCATTCTGCAGAGTTGAAAAACAAAGAAGCAGAAGTTTACCCTCTCATGTAGAGTAATCGGGTATATCAGCTACCATCAAATCTTGTGAGAAGATGAAAAGAAAAGGTTTAAATTCAGAAAACTGCAAAAGCTACGTTTTCACCTTTAAGGAAATTGCCCTCAGAAAGCAAGTGAAAGTAATTACAAGTGTAATCAATGCTGCCGATCTGATTTAACCGAAGAGGCCTGTGTGTTGGTAGGAATGCTTTAGTTGTTTATGAAGGCAGGACTGTTCCTGATCATAATAAAGTACCGTGGCTGTCACATGGGGCCCCACCACTTCCTGTGCTCGGGATGGAACTTTTACCCCTAACGTTTACCTCTGGCTTACAAGTCAGCCTGCTTTGCAGAGGAGCACATCTGCATTGCTGCGATATCCTTTGTCCAATTCTGTCCTCTCAGTAATGTTGTCAAGGAGAGCACAAGTCACTGAGCAACTTCCTCCTACATCTGTTCAATATTCTGCATTCACCTGTCCTTTTAAACATCCCTTCTAGCTACAAAGGAATTTGCAAACATGCACGAGTTTGGTCCAACGTCCTTTGAAAAGGTTTGGAGAGAACATTGACCCTGACACCATTTTACGCATCAGGTGAGGTCTAGGGGGACACTGCACTCAATGGCAGAAATGACAACACCCACAACTTGCTGTGGTCTGGAACTGAAGCCCACAAAGCTGGCTCTGAGCTCCACTGTGGGATTTACTGGCAATTTGACCTTGAGAAAGCATTTTCTCTAAACTCAGGATAGTACAGATGGCATTAGTGTGAGATCCAGGTGAGCAAATGGATGTGAGTGTGTACGGGAATCCAGTGATCTTGTTTTTAGCAGGTGACCACGGGGCTCACATCCAGCCAGCCAAGTGGCAGTGGGGGTCCAAGGCTCTGGCTGTCCGTCAGCAGGTCTTAACCTTGGGACAGTCTAGCTTTCTTTTTTATTTAATCTTACAGAGTTTTTTGGTACATTTTAGGTATACAGTACAGTTACAGTCATCATTGGGATCTGGTACCCTTACATGACAGGTCTTGGTCCTCATCTTTCCCCTTACCCCTGCCCTCCCTTCACCCGCTCCATCCTCCCCTATTTACAAAGACTTTGTTTCCATTTTTTTTTCTCTTCTCATATTTTTTTCTGGGACAGTCTAGCTTTCACCTCAGTTTCAGACACATCTTTAAAAAGCAGTGTATGGGATCATTAAGCATGATGGGAAAACTTGACTTGAATAAGGAAAGCCCAGAGGGTCGTGAAGCTCTCTTCTGGATGTGTCTGGGCAGCTGTGGAGCTCTGACCTTGGGTCTATGTCTGTGTCTGGCTCCTTCCTCTCTGGCTCCCCTCCCCTGATCTGCTTCCCAGCCTCCATGAACTGAGCAGTTCTGCACCCCCACACCCTCCCCTGTGAGGCTCCCGCCTTGGAGCAGCCGACCAGTGAAAGGAAAATAACCACAGCAGCAAAGTCGAAGCAGCTGTATGCATCCAAACACTGTGAAGACTGTGAAGACTTCTGATGACCCCCAGTGTGCTGGAGGCACCTGGGCTCCCTGTCGGCGTTTCAAAGTAACTCGATGCCGATGTGTGCCTGGGCAGACACGTGTGTCTGTGTGTGTGTCTGTGTGTACATGTGTGGTGCTGTTACTGCTGTATCCGATGATCACTCGCACCCCACAGCATCCCTTCAGCCTCCACTTACACAACACAAATTCAAAGATGAAGTTATTTATGAAGAATTTCAAGGTGGCACTAGTAGAGCCTTAAGTCAAAAGTAGAGTCCTCCTATGTGCGTAGCTCTGTGGGCCAAAGATAGGTTACTTAATGGTGAGGTCAGCCGTATTTCTTTAATACCATAGCAAATCATGTATTGTATCTTGGCTGTTTTGTTATGCATTTATTTTCTCCATAGCCCCTTTATAAATTTCTCTACCATTAAACTACTATCTGGGTTTTTGAGAAGCAGATGATGATTAGGTAACAATAGCTCTTATGCACTCATTATGTAATGCAAACATAATTATCGATAGCTATTTCTAATAAGAATAACTAGTGTGGTTTATATGTGTTTTTTCCTCATACTGTTTTCAAAGTCTGTAGCCATGATTTCTCAGTTTTGGACCCTCAATTTA
The DNA here is from genome assembly GCF_012274545.1 of Fukomys damarensis. Classification (NCBI taxonomy): domain Eukaryota; kingdom Metazoa; phylum Chordata; class Mammalia; order Rodentia; family Bathyergidae; genus Fukomys; species Fukomys damarensis. The sequence goes on along the minus strand of NW_022900937.1, from coordinate 34,694,456 downwards.
TGTTACTAATATCCAAACTC
>NW_022900937.1:34522521-34694364 GCF_012274545.1 Fukomys damarensis | reverse complement strand
TATACACACACACACACACACACACACACACACATCTGACATTGCCTTTCATTGCCATTAATAAATAAAGAAGCAAAAAAGCAAAGAAACAAAAGTGCACTTCATAAACACAAGATGTGAGGTCACTAATTTTTCCCTCCAATTAGTAAATATGAATGACTGACCTTAAAAATGTGGAATAATCTATCACTGTGTAGCCTGGTATTGCTTTTAATTTATTTGCCTGAGCACTAGATTTGATAGATCACATAGCTAGATAGATGACAGACAGACAGACAACAGACAGACACTGGTGCATGTATTTCCATGAGGCAGATGCTTTTAATTCATATTCTTAAGGATTTTAAAAAACTGAATTCCTGTTTCTTTTTATTAATTCTCCCCAGTCATTCTTCATAGACACTGATCATCTACATAATTCTCTGCTGTTTTTCATATGTAGCTTCTTACTTAATGTAGTTTTTGAAAAGTTTGTCCCTTTTATACTCTATGGGCATCTTGTTATGTTTACCTTCTATATCACTGATTGCTTTCGCATTATCAGTGTCTCTCTTTGTGCTTGATGTGAATTCGTTTCTGTTTTGTTGCACCAACCCTCCCTATGAAGTCCATGCCTACTTCTCTTGTCATTTATTTATGTTATAAGCTGTTAGAGATGTACCACTAAATTCTTGCTCTCTTCTCCCCGAAGGGAGAAGATTTTATGCAATGAAAGTATGGATAATTCTTTTTGCTTTTTTCTGAAAGTAGCTTTTATAGGTTTTGCCAAGTGACGTAACTGTTGGTCTGTTTCCTTTGTTGAACTCTTGTATTCGTCTTTCTTTTTTTCCACTGCCTTATTCTTGAAAGAGTCTAATGTACTCACATGTAATTGCTGCAAGGAGGTTGTTGCCTTTTTGGATTTAGCCAGCTTAGAGCACCCTGGGGTGGGGTTTGATTCTTCCCAGCACAGGGCAGGAAACAGGGCTGACTGGGGCAACTTTCACTATGGCTCTGAGTTTTGCCCCCACCCTGGTTTTATAGATACTCTGAACCTAAGAGTTACAAAAATACAAAGTATGATAAAATATAATCACCAACAGAGAATTCTCCCATTTGTCTTTCAGTAGTAAAAATCATGTAATGACCACAGAAGTGTATAAATCAAGGGCCGAGCATGGTGGCACACGCCTGTAATCTCAGCACCTGGGAGGCTGAGGCAGGAAGACCTCTGTGAGTTCGAGACCAGCCTGGGATACATAGCGAGTTCTAGGTCAGTCTCAACTACCTAGTGAAATCTTGTCTCAAAAAAAAAAAATAAAAAATGTTTCTCCCATCTTCCTGTTCCCCTATTCTGTTTCCACAACCCCTGGCCCACCTACTTCTTCAGAGTTTTAGCTTTGTGCATTTTTCTGTGTTCCTCATCAGCACGCAATAATTTTTTTTTTTTTTTTTGAGACAGGGTCTCACTGTGTAGCCCAAGCTGGTCTCAAACTCACAGTGATCCTCCTGCCTCAGCCTCCCGAGTACTGGGATTACAGGAGTGCTCCACCACACCAGGCTGCACCCCGTAATTTTATATATCATATAGATAGACATTTTACTATATCTTCTCTCTATTGTATAAGATACCAAGGGAAGAATCTTCTATGATATATTATGTAATATATTTCTATTCCTGACTATTTCTAAGAGTGTGTACCTTGCCAGCATGTATACATTTATGTCTTTCAATTCCATTATATTTCATAAATATTCCACACTTTTGGACATTTTCTCTTTCAAAAACTAGTTGCTTACAACACTTTGCACTTATCGTAAATGCTGCATTAAAATCCTTCTCAATGCACTCCTTTGCATTACTGCTAGTATTTTTATAGACCTGTGTTGCAGGGAAGGGCTCTGCTCATAAATGGGAGTTGTTTAAACTTCACCAACGATTCCATGCTTCCCCCCAGCTAAATTTCTCTCCCCAGCAACACCCATTTCTCCACATCCTTTCCAATACAGGTTATTTATAAAAAGATTATTTTTCTTTTCACAAATTTGACAGGAAAATACATTTTAGTATTTTAGTTGACTTTTTTTGAATACGCATGTATATTTTTAAACCCTTATCCATTTTCCTCCACACATTTCTGCTTGTGTCTCTTGCTTATGGTTTTATCCTTGCTGTTGCTCTTGTACTGATTTGCACACAAGCTTCTTTTGCATTGAGCAATAGCTGTGCTCCAGCCTAGATGTTTCAGTTAGTGTCTTTCAACCTGTTTTTTGGGTTTTCTTTTTGTTTTTTCAATTCCATATTTAATGAAGTCATCCCTTTCCCTTTGGGGTCCAGATCCTGAATGCAGTCAAAGTTTTACTACCTCAGAAAAATGAAGCCTACTATTTTACAAGGTCACATTCAACTCCTTACCTGACTGATTTTGAATGAGAACCTGGAGTTTCGTTTTATTTCCTCTTTCCCCAAAGAGTTCACAGAATACCTCCCCCTTCTTGAGTAGAAAAGGCAACTTTCCTCAGAATCCAGTGGAAGCTGTGAGCAGCATATCTGCCAACTTTGAGGAGAATCATGCTCCCAAGTCCCATTTAAGCCTGCCTGTGTGCACAACATGTAGATAAACTCATCAAAACAAAGTGTTTGCCTTTAAAATGCATTCTTGTTGTAAGTGCTTAGGACTGGAGATTGAAAATGTTGTGCAGTCGAAACTTCCTGTCACACAGGAAGTTGCCAACCAAGAGAGACCACTTTACTCCTCAGAACTGTTTAATGCAAGGTTGGAGAACTACCCAGGAGCTGGTCAAGGATATTGATCAGACACCGTGTTTACAGCTTACAGCGACACTTGGTTTTACACCAATGCCAGAATCTCCCTTCAGTTCCAGCTGCTTATCGTTATTGTTAGAGTTTTTATGTCTAGATTTTAGTTGTTTGTTGCAATGGGAAGCTTGAATTTTCAACCCTCCAATTTCATACATATTGCAAAGTTATTAAAAGATGGATCATTTAAAAATTGTTCCAGAGGGGCAAATACTAGCTGATCTTATGGTACAGACCTGTTGCTCATACAGACAAAAGAAATATCCATCCCACATAGCAGTGTCCGCAGGAAACCTCTGTCTGCTTCTCTTGTGTGACCTCAAACACACTCAGTGACAAATGATGGAGTAACTGATCCCTAAGTACAATATTCAATCCTTGATCATCCCATAAGCGATTCCTGCCCTGCTACAGGAAAGAGGAACATGCTCACGCATGTCAACACTGTGGTTTCTTGTGGTTCGTGTCCAAGAATGATGACCAAGTTTTCTTAAAATGTGTAATCTTAGATCAAGATTTTATTCTTTCATCTCAAAATCTAAGATGAGCCATCTTCAATGATTGTACAATCACTGTTGGAATTCAAAAAGTTTCAAGAAAGGTTTGCAATGTCAATAAACCCACCTTTCTTGGGTATCTTCATCCTCAGGGAGAGAGTCACCAGCAGACCCGGCCTTTATGAACAATCTCTCCTTGAATGCTTTCTGCCCAGATAATGTCTAGCTTTCTTTTTTCCTTTGGCTGCCTAAACAGCGACATCTAATTCTTCCCATCACACAGGGATGCCGGGAGGATAAATGAAATAATGAAGCTGAGATGATACGCTTCAGGAGATGCTAGATTAGTACAAGGTATGGTTATTACCTTTGCGAACCATTATTAATAAACCATGTAGAAAACCTGAATTTACAACAACTCGCCATACCATGACCCGAGAATTAACAACTGTGTGTCAGAATAAAGAGGATATTGTTCCCATAATTCTTCTATGGTAAAATTATTTCCAGGATGCCAAGTGATTTGGGGAGTTTGAAATGAAAGAATTTTCATGAGAAAAGCAGTCAGATAGCCAATAGACACAAGCACTTTATGAACACAAGGAAATTAAAGCAAGTCAAATTTTAAATTCTGGGGGTCAGATGTACAGGGGATAATTAAATATATGTGAATGTTTAAATTTTTAAAATTTATTCCAGTAAAAGACACACTTGCTCGAACCCCTCTCAAAACCCTTCCAGTCATTTCCAACACACTCATCCCATCATCCTTGCCACTTTCTGCAGCAGCTCTCGAATCCTCTTTCCTGACTGCCTGTCAGAAGTGTGATCATATCTATGGTGAGTTCTGCTGCCCAGTGCCATCCACTGAAAAATGCAGGTTCAGAAAAACATGATGCTGTGTCTTCATCAACCTTAATCACCAGATCTCACCCTGTGCAATTTCTGGCTCTTCCCCAAAGTCAAAAGGACAGAGAAAGGGAAAGATTTTGGATCCATTCATCGAGGCAGCCAGGACAGCGCAGCTAAAGACCCTCAGGAAAGAGGACTCCAGAACTGCTGCAGGAAGTGGTGAGGAAGTTGGGAGGAGTGCTTTCAGAGAGGGGAGGATTTTGAGGGGATTTGTGGTAATGTGTCCTTTAATGGCAATATCGTTTAATGTAATGAAAGCTTCAAAATTGAGACAGTCACAGTATTTTTTAATTATACTGCTTATATATGTTCTTAGCTCTGACTCTGGAGAGCTTTTCTTATTAATCACTTGAAATCTCACATCAGAGGGCCAATTTGGAGGGTTTTAAAGAAGTACTTTCAAGTATTCTTCTAGAAGCCACTCTAAACTAAAGGTCTGTGAGTCAAATGTTCTCCAAAATACTCTACACCATTTCATAATGAAGATTAAACTGTACTCAGAATGGTTTTAAATATCATTTTTTTTGCATGATAATTGTTTTAAAGGAGCAATATGTCACCCACTTCCTTTTAGTGTACTTTCACAGAACCAGTCAGCTCTTGTTGGATTTACAATGGCCAGCAATTTCAATAAATTTCCAAAGCATAAGCTGGTAGGAATATTTATGTTGGAGTTATGTGGGTGATTGGATTGAAGATTGTTTGATAGAGCTGGCAATCATACCCAGGGCTATCTAAAGGGCAAGCAAAATATTTTACTTTCCATTCCCTTTGGCAGAGATCCAGCAGCTCTAAACTTGGAAAAATCTTATTTTCCTCTGACTTTTTATCACCTTCCCAGGCTTTGCCCTGCAGACCACTGGGGTGTCTCAGCCAGTAGCCAATTGGTACCCAAATGGTAGGGGAGAAAAGTACTGCTATTTCCTCACTTGTTGAAGGAAATAATGGCTGAGATCTCTTTACCAAAAACAAAACAAAAACAGGTTGAGGAGAGAAAAACATAACACAATTATGTAAAGGTTTATATGTCATGGAAGTCTTCAGGAATGGAGATCCAAAACTCAAGGTCCTTGCGCTTGCAAGGCAGGCCACCGAACTGCTGAGCTAAATCCCCGGCCCCAGAAAACTATTTTTTATGAAGGGTCATGCAGACCTGTGATTGGAGGAGTAAACATGTGACCCAGTGGGGATGGTGTGGGGGAGCACAGCGAGACCTGTTTGTCCAGATTCTCCCAGTCCCTCCCTCCAGGTATAGGGTAGGACATTGCCACAGGAGGGTCTGCAGGGCAGAGCATTGGTGAGATTGACTTTTCTGCACCTGAGCTTTCTTCCATCTCTTCAGCTTAAAATATTCAGTGATCAAGAAAGCATACACTGTGGGGTGAAGGCCTGGAACAAAATGCCCACAAAATGAAAATCATAGTGCTGAGGAAGAATCCACCCAAGAGTGAGAGCCTGCATAAGTGTGGCTACAGCTGGAGCCAGGACCCCGCTGCTCATTCATTGGTTTGCTCTGTTTAGCTGGGGTGAATTTTCAGTGTCACCCATGCTGAAATATTCAAATTCCTCCCTAATTTCAACACAAAGAATTTTTATCTATCCTGCGGTTTACTTAGACTTTTGATTCATTATCATTTATAAATATTTATCAGCTGTACATTTCATCATTATTTCAATCTTGGAATGATTGGCTTATAACAGATCAAAATACATCACATATCAAAATTAACTATGATACATTTTCAAATTACAAGGGTAGAGTTTTAAAATGAAAACTGATGAAAAATTTGAAGTACAACAGACAGAAGACAAAGTCACATTATACTATTTCCACTGTCTCTGGTTCCATAAAGAGACGCATTTTGGATGACAATTGATTTATTTTTTCTGGAAGATGAGGATGCATTGTGATATCATAAAATCCTTGCTATTGATGCTTGTACTTTTGGTTTAATTAAAAGAGTGGTTTTATTCTTATAATGTGTGCCTAACGAATGCTTAGTAACAACCAATGGAGCAGTTTCAATCAGTATTTGTCAGTGTGGATCTCTTCAAAAATGTGTACTGAAATCAACTCCAGCCAAACTCTTCAATCGTGAATTTTTCCCCTTGCAATGATTTCGCCCGCTGAGGTGCTCCAGCTCTGCATTTGCTTCTGATTAAGCCAGACTGCAGTAAACACCGTGGCAAAACATTCCTCTGTCTCAAGAACCAAAGGCTTTCCGCGGTAGGAATGCATCCGACCGCGGGCTGGTGTTCTCCATGAAGTCCCTTGTATTGAAATCAGAGACACAAACCCCTTTCTTCAGCGGCCCCGCCCCGCCCCCTCCGCAGGCCTGGTGTATTTTCCTTTGCATTCGCAATGCTAATTGGAGTACCATGTGTGGCTGGAGATCTGAACATACTTCCAGATGTGACTCCTGTGAGCGAGTCCTTTCAGGCTGAGCGCCTGCATATTTCAAACGCAATTGCACTACACAAGATAGCTTCAATTAAATGTTTTTTTTTTCTTCCAAAGGACACAGCCATTAGTATGATTAAACACAACATAGAAAATATGAAATTACATCTATATTCTGAATTAGGTCATCTGATTTTGATTTTTGCTTTTCTCTTATTTTCTACTTTAAAAACTGCAGAGGCGCTAGGGGTGTGTTCTAAAGGAACAGACCTCTGCTATTCGCTTTAAAAATCACCTGATCTTGCTTGGCTTTGTGAAAATTGAGAAATATTACCAGAAACGCTTTAAGATAAAAAAAAAATATTCCAAATGATACCAGTTCCCTGATAATGAATTTTGTTTCTGCCTTTGTGTAATATTTCGGCTCTTTTATCATGATAGTGGGTATAATGTAGAGGCAAGTAACTGCTTTTGTGTGTACCATACCCTGGAGTACAGCTAGGAGAGAAAATGTGGGACAGGAAGAGAGAGCCCAACGCAAAAAGAAGACAGGTACAATTAATGTCCACTTCCTGCCCAGTCCTGCTTCTGTGGTCGCTGGACCACGCCTGCTTTTATTTGGCAGAAACTGTCTTATCTTTTAAGCCAATGGATCTGAAGTTTCTAGAGCAGAATTAAATAAAACGTGAATCTCAGTAACAAAGGACAAGCTCGTCTTTGAAAGAAGTACATGGCTGTGCTACGGGGTTTAAAAAATATATTTACATTTTGTCGCATTTGGTGAAAAAATATAATAGAGATTATCACAGACCAAATTCATTTCATACTTAAAATCCAAAGTGGTAACAACGTAAACATTGGTTTCACTCAAAGAAAACAGGAGATTTTTCCATAAATTGTGTTGTGCCCCTGCCAGCCACGCCAGGAGCTCAATTCATGGCCATTTGTGAGGAACTCATTTATAACTCCGCTCCTGGTTCTGCTCTACAGGCAAGAGCAGGCACCAAAACAACTAATTATCATAATTATTTTGGTCCAAGATTAAATCCTTTTAGCGAATACACATTTCTTCTCTGCATTGGAGTTTTATTAGCTTTATATATTTGATTAAAAATTGTGATTACATATATTTATAAACACCAAGATACTTAGAAATACCATTCTAAGTGGGATGGGCTGCTAATTTAACACATTGTGACTTCTTCTGGAGTGTTTGCTCTTTGTTTTTTTCATCACTGCCTACATTTTCATTTGTCTTCTTTGGGAGACACAGAAAAAAAAAATCCAGAATTTAATTTTGAGCATTTTCAAGAAAAGAAGTAGATTCAGTTTTTTCCCCAGGGCAATTTATTAAGAAAATACTCAAATGGCAAGAAAAATCCAATCTGAAAAACAAAAATTAGAGAGACATGGGTGGTGGCTTATGTTACAATGAGGGCTTATCTTGATTGCTCTAAACTGAGACCAAGAAATACCTTGAGGTCCATATTTCTATACAAATATTGGTGGGAGTGGTTCAATCCAAGTCTTTAATGTTTAATGAGGTGTCTCTTTCATTCTTATTAATCAAAATACTTTAAAAAGCTAAAGTGGTTAAACTTAATAATTTTATTAGACTGTAATAGTTGTTTTATTAGCACTTTTCTCCAAGGATTTTTTTCTGTCTGGTTATGAGTACTTTGCAATTTTCAGACAGTATGATGGATGCTCGTTTTCTATGACAAGAATCTTAACAGCCCTTCTTCAGCACTCAGTGCACACACAATTATGCATCTGAGCTGGTAACCTTGAATTTATGTTGCCATGGTGACAAACTGGTCATGCATTATGGATTATCATTGAAATTCTACACCCCTACCTAGCATAATGAGAGTTAGGGACTTAATCAAATCAGCCATTCTGTGTGACACAAAGTGAAGAACTAGCCCTTATTGTTCAGCGCCAAGAAAGGAAGAAGGCCTGATGGGGAGGCAGCTGCAGGGCCGCGGCCTGATAGATGGCCCTTATATACATTTGTGAATGTATAGACAGATGGTACTCAATGCCTGGAATTCACACCCCAGGCAGCAGCTGTTCGGATAACCTCCGTGGTCTCACCTTGTTGTCATGGAACATTGAACAGAGACTGAGAATGTGCAGGGTACATTGACAATCCCACTGAATTTACACTGCATGGCATCCTTCTTTTATCGGAAGGCGGCTGGGCCAGGATGAATGTGGGGTGGGTGAAGGAGAGGGAGGGAGGGCGGCCAGCCAGGAGTACAAGCTCTTGAAATCCCAGAGCCTGGGACCAGAATATCGCCCACGTCCATTTACAAGGAGCAAGACAGACATCGTTTAAGGGACACTCTGTGCCTTAGACAGGGCCAGGGGTACTCTTCCAAAGGCTTCACCTGTCCTTGGATACAGTTTAAGTAAAGCTTCTTCTTACCTCACAGCTAATAGTTATCTCTGTGCTGGTTGCAAAGACAAAATACCAGTTACCCAAGGTCAAAGGAGCTGGCTGGACATGAGAGCAGCAAGTAGCCAGAGAGGGGACGGCACTGGTCACACGTGGCTCCTCTCTCCCCAGAGCATGGTGAGTATGAACTGGGCAGGAGCAGCCAGGCAGGGTCCGCGTCTCATCTGCACACTGGCTTGTGCTGATCTTTCTGTTAGAGATTGTCAGAGGAATGCAATGGTTTCGAAGGACAGTTGCTTTTGAACAGAGACCATCAAGCTTCACAAATCTCCAGGTCCTCATAAATATTTGTGCAGAACCAAGTCTTATAATGCTGGCTAAGCACACCCCCCCCACTTCCGGGCATAACGGACAAGGTTAGGGTCATTAATACCCTGGACGGTGACACGCTGACAGGCAATCTGGCTGTTCCTTTCTTTCGAGTAAAATTTTCTCTTTGCTTGCTCTGTTGTCTTTTTCCATCGTTTTCTTCGTATCTTCTCAGGCTCAGATTTTAAAACTGTTTGAGCCTCTTGATTTTTAAGACGCTACCCCCGCCACACACACACCCTGTGCGTGGAGCGAGTCCTTTCTTAAATATTTCATGAGACGTTGGGTGTCTCTCCTGATGCCCTGGGCTGCTCTGACTGCAGAGTGAGCTAAAATGTCTTATCTGGGAAACAAGCTTTGACCCCATAGATGGAAATGGATCCACTGAGCAATTGCCCTGTCTCAGGTTTATGTTCGACAATCTCTGGGAGACAGAGACACCCAAAGCCAGTGCAGCCCATGTCTGTGACCAATAAGGACGTGGCTTTTTAAAGTCTTAAAATCAGGTCAATGCTGTACATTTAAAAGCTTCCTGGGATCTATTATTGACATGCAGGGACTTGGATGCATAGAAAAATTTAAAAATTGATGGAGACTTTTTTGTTATTTTCTAAGTGCCATGATAGGATCTATATTCATAAATATAAAGGCTTAATTTAGATTTTATTTAGGGATAAAGGGACGTCATTAAAGTGACACTATCTTAAAAACAAAGTGCAATGCCATGAAAATTAAACATGTAAATGAAAAATACAAGTAGGAAGTCTGCAACTACCAAAATGTCTTTTTAAGCATCCTCTTTCAATAAATCTGTCTGGTGTTTGGGAGAGATGTTTGTTTCAAATGGTGAAAAGCAACATTAATTGGAATCTTCTGTCCTTGTGCCCCTGCATAAGTAACATCTTTAATACATTTGCCATAAAAACTGTTTTAAGAATTTCCCATTTTGCTATGAGACATCACTTAGTGAATTTTATTTTTTCTAAGAGTACAATAAGTGAATACAGTGAAATCATCAATCCAAATACCACTTTAGCTCCAAATATCAATTTAAAAATTTTGACATAAGGTAGCAACATCCCACATTTTTTCTGTAAATGTATCTTAAATGTCCACAGTGAAAAGCAACACTGCATATTTTCTTAGAAAAAATAGTCATCAAATTGTAATATTAGCCGATGTGGATTTTCTAAAAGAAACCTATCCATGTTTTCTGAAAAAAATATTTTGAAGGTTTATTTTTTTTGCAAATTTTCAAATATGTGTTAAACATGATTAATTTATATATGAAGATATAACTACTTAAGTAACTTAAAGAAGAACAAGCTAAATACGCAGCAACTGTAGAACTAAATGAAGAGGGTAATTTCTAGCAAAGCCAAGTTTCACCGATTGTCTCTTTTAAATAAATTTATACTAGGCCATTTTTGTGGTACCTGATTCCACTCCTCACGTGGAGTTGGTGCTAGGACAGAAAGCACCTTCATTCCTTTTGTCACTCTCCTCCTCCTCCCTCCTCTGCATCCCCTTCCCACGTGAGAAAGACCAATCTCCACGGTTCCTATTATCTGCCTCTTATTTTGCTCTATACTTTGGATTTCTCACATAAGAGAAACCAAGCAACACTGAAGTCTGTGCATCTGATTTATCTCACATAACACTGTGGTCTCAAGGTGCATCCGCTTCTCCTGACAGATGACTGAGGTTTATGCCTCCTTATGGCAGAAGGCACCTTTTCCATCGCAATGAATGAAATATGGAAATTTGACCATTTTTTAAGACCCATGGTCCTGTCTGACTAATCTATTACTACCTTACTGAATCACATTCTTCTGCTATTTCTACTAAACTGTTCAGTGAGAATTACCTATCGTACTTTAATTTACTTACAACAGTTTTATTAAAATTAAAATTAAGTTTATTTTTAATTGATACATAAAAATATTAAAGTGTGTGTATTGGGGGATGTCATGTGATGTTTTAATCCAAATCCACATGATGTTATGTTGAAGGTGGGGTAGACGAATCCACTTCCTCTTATCCTTATTACTCCTGAATGATGCAAATATTCAGAGGGCTTTCGTGAACTTTTTGAAATGTACACGATGTGGTGGTTACTTAGGGTCACCCTACCGAGTCACGGCCCGGCGCAGCTTCTTGCTCCTAGCACCCATCCTCCCTTCGTCCTACTGCCCCAGCCTCCAGGGACACCCACTCCTCTCCAGCTTCCAGGAGACAACTGTTTAAGACTTGGCTTCTGAATGACATGGTGTAGCACTTGCCTCGCAGTGTCTGGCTTATTTCACTTAGCATAACGATCTTCAGTTCCAGCCATGTTGTCGAAAGTGACAGGATCCCAGTTTTCTTTATGGCCCAGGAGGGCTGCCTCGCTGGCAGCTTCCACATTTTCTTTACCCATTCATTGGTTGATGGGCACTAGGTCATTTTCATTCCTGGGCTGGGGCAAATTGCTCCTCAGTAAACACGGGACTGCAGATGTCTCTTCCCCTTCCTGGTGTCATTTCCTTTGGCTGTATACCTCTCCTGGGATTGCCGCGCCACATAGTAGCTCTCTTTCTGATTTTTTGAAGCATCTCCCTGCTATTTTCTGTAATGGCTGCACTGATCTATGTTCCCACCAACAACATGCAAGGGCTTATTTTTCTCCACACTCTCTAGCACTCACATCTTACCTCTTTGGTAACAGCCATTCTCACGTGAGTGAGCTGCTACCTCATTGGGGTTGAAATTATGTGATTATGAAATAATTGGGGGCAGGTTTTCATTAAGAAATATGGCAATTATACTTGCAGACAAAATATTTTTGCAGACCGTCTAATTGTGTGTGTGTGTGTGTGTGTGTGTGTGAGAGAGAGAGAGAGAGGGAGAGAGAGAGAGAGAGAGATTTCATCACATCTCACATACAGAACCACTTGGGCCATTCCTCCTGTTAAAGAAGTTAAGAGAACACAAGCACGAGTTAAAGCAATTTTATTCCTTATTTATCTATGTTGTTAAACGTGTATAAAAACACATGCAGGTTGGGAGTAGAATGGCAAAAAAAAAAAAAAACTTAAAACTGAATATATGAAGACACGTTTTCTTGTACTAAGGGGACTTAAAATTCAGAACTATTCAAATTAGAAAAGTGATGCTCCAGAGTTGTTTTGGGGGTCTTGCTACATGCGGGTAAAGCTTGGGAAACAAAATGACCCTCAGCAACACTGGGACGTATCTCCAGAGCTCCGGGCTCCCTAAGATTGTTACCCAAAGTGACCCTGCAGGAGTGGCACTCAGTACTCAGCTGCTGGTTTCTAGCAGTTCCTGTGTCAGGCTTCCAAGGTGCCCTCTCTCTCATTCATGACTATCGCATGGTGAGTGTCCTGTTCCTGCATCCCAGGAGCTGGGATGGGGAAAAGGAGCATGCGGTAGGGCACAATCACCAGGTACCAGGACATTATGTTCTCTGTCTGTTTTAAATAACACCAAGCAGACTTATAAACAGGTTTGATTGAGGGAGGTTTTGTACTGTTTATTCTTGAAAAGCCAGAGGGAGGAACCCTGGCCTTTGTCTTGGCCACCCTGGGCTAGTGTTGAGGCTGTGACTCCCTAACTAAAGGTGAGGGTCAGACTCAAATGTCAAATTCAATCTGGGCTTCTGCCCCCTCTAAAATTCCTCAAGTATCATTTGCAGCTTAAAGACGGATGGATCGGCTTCTAGAATTATGTGCAGGTTAGAAGTCAACATCCTTTCGCAGAGCAGAACCTGGTGGATCCAGAAGCCACACCAGAACTAAGGAGGTTGGAGGAGTCCCAGGGTGAGAAGGCCCCAAGCTGCGCTAGGGTGGTCAGCCAGCTTGGCCACAGGTGTCCTGAATTATGTGCAGGTTAGAAGTCAACATCCTTTCGCAGAGCAGAACCTGGTGGATCCAGAAGCCACACCAGAACTAAGGAGGTTGGAGGAGTCCCAGGGTGAGAAGGCCCCAAGCTGTGCTAGGGTGGTCAGCCAGCTTGGCCACAGGTGTCCTCCCCACCTCTTCCCTGCTTCCTCATAGCTTCTCCTGACCCAGAGATCTGTCCCGGCCATGCTGCCCTCAGTTCCTTGCAGTTGTCAGGGGAGATCTAAGATGTCTGATAGAAACGTTCCTGCTGGGTTCTACACATCTCTGAGCCCACACTTCGGTGGTGAAGGCGATGGAAACCAGGAGGGTTATACCTGCAGCCCGACTGCATCCTTGGCCAGTACATGAGTCAGCCTTTCTGTTGCTGGGACACAATACCGACACCCACAGCTTGAGAAAGGAGAGGTGTAATTTGGCTCAGGGTTTGGGGGTTCAGTCCATGGTTGGCTGACTCCAAGGCAGGAACATCATAGGGAAGCTACTCACGTCATGGCAGCCAAGAAGCAGATAAGGGAGGAGCCAGGTAGGGAGATACACTCTGCTGGGCCACAACCCAGTGACCACTTTCAGTGCAGGCCTGCTTCGTAGCAGTGCATTCAGAATGCACTCACTCCCGGATGAGCCCACTGGTAGACACACTGCCCCACGATCCAATCACCTGCCAAAGCTCCCTAACAGGCACAAGAGACCTTAGGGGACATTCTACATCTAAACCGTAGCACGCAGTTCTTGTGACCCCCTGTACACACACATGTGGTCCTGGAGGTCCAGCTGGCCAAGGCACCTTAGGAAGGAGCAGACCGTGGGTCAGGTACCACCACAGTGGTCTCTGCTATGTACCCTGCTGCCCTGTCCACACAGTCTGTGTCAACATCTGTATTTTGCAGGTAGAACATGGGAGCTACATATTCTAGAAGCTTCTTTTCAAATATCATGTAATCAGCACAGTATTTTTCAAATCAAACTTTAAGGACTTCAGTTTCTAGTAGAAATGTAAGAAAATGCTGGCTGGAGTGGATCATGGTTTATTCCTCCCTGGCCAGTCTTCCATTTCTCCTACTACTTCTCCCTCTCCCCCAGGCCCTGTAGGTCCCAGCAGGGCATGAAGAGTCTAAAATTCATGCCTACACTGAGAGCAAACACTAGTTTAGGAGAAAAACTGTGGGGTTTGGAGACAGCACAGGAAAAGAGATGGCCTCCACCAAATCCTGGGGTCTCTGTGAATCTCAGTTCCCTGGTCTGTAACTTGGGGCAGTGAACGGTTCAAGAGCCAAAGCAACTCAGCTCTTACGAGGATGCACATAGGCTACAAAAGAAAGGATGAATCATCCACACAAAGTTTCCTGATTTCTAGAAAGCTGCTCCAGGAAAATTGGTGTGGATTTATGTTTTGGATGATCAGAGAGAAATAATTTCTAGTAAATTTTGGAAGAACAAAATCCATAACAGGAGCAATTTATAAAATACAGTCTTTGGCATATTTATGTTTTCCTCCTACACCTCAGGCCCCAACTAAAATATCTGAAGCTTTTATAAAAGAGAAAAGTGGAAACATTCTCAAGTCACAGTTTTGGGCCAAATGAGACTAAAGTATAAGTTAGGTTTTCACTCATTTTAGTCTTCCTGAATGGTTTATGATCAGTGACGATCAGCTTAATTGAAAATTGCCATCAAATAGGCAAAATATAACTGCAGAACAAGCTGAAGTGACAAATGGATTTCTTAGATTACAATTTATTTTCATTTAACATAAAGTTATTTTCATTTCTGGTATTTTGAGAAGTTGGTTGCAGGCTTTGATTTTTTTTTTTTTTTTTTGTTCTCTGATTTTTAACTCGGGAGTTGCCATTTGCAAAGCTATTCGGACATGTCAGTGCTCAGAAATGTATATCGTGCCACCTGCCTCGCAAGTGCAAGGTCCTGAGTTCGATTCCCAGTACCAAAAAAATAATTTTTTTAAAAGAAGAAATGTATATCTCTGTCAGTATATATTATCCGGTGATGTTTCTCTCTAGTGAATATCTTTCTGGTAAAAAATGCTATTTTTCTTTTTGATAAATGCTAACTAGAAAGTGATAGCCAGATACACTCAACTCTAAGCAAGTTTTGAGAGATATTGTTGAGTTTTTAAAAATTTTGCAAAGGGCATCATAATTTTAGCCATTGCAGGGATGGTGAATGCAGACAAGATGGACTTATTCAGGGACAGGAGGAATAGATATAAAATTCTAAGCCCAATTGATGCCTGCCTCCTCTTTGTAAATAAATGTTTGTGATTAGATCAATGCACCATCTTAAACTCAAAAATCAAATGCATTGTTATTTATGACACTACGTTGCTTGCCTTACTTGAGCTTGTACTCCATGTCAAGAGCACATCATCTCCTTCAAATCCCACGGTAGACACATTTTCCTCATCTACTTTACGGGTGAAGCAACTGAGGCGCAGAAACGAAAAATAGTTCATTCAAATTCAAAAGCAGTTTGTAGTGGCAAGGATGAATGCCTGCCTAATTGTTCATTTGTGATTCAAGCTTGCTCCTTGTTGGGAGGAATCTGACTAGCTGAGATCAGCAACTCTGGAGGATGAGTTCCCCGCTACCTGGGGACAGGACAGAGACTGACTCATCTGTAAGGCCTACCGCAGGTCTGCAGCAGCCAAGTCCCTCCTGGTTGCAGAACAGCCTCTAGCTCTGTGTCACCTGTCTGCTTTTCACGATCCTCTAGGAGTCGAAGAACAGCTCTGAGCTGCAGCACAGGAGACAATTTCTGCAGTTCCCTCCACATGGTCAGTCTGTTTGGAGCAGTGAGGGCACAATCCTGACAATCGTGCTCCTCCAACAACAGCGCTCTTCATGACAGAGGTGGATGTGTGCAGCTATAGCCCCACAGACAGCCTGATCCATATCCCCACGGACAGCCTGGTTTATTCCTGTCCCCCTTGCATAACTCCACAACTCATTTCCTTTCACTCCCAAATGATGCTGAATTGGACCGTAAATATTGTGGTCACCCCGCCTGCTAACACCATTGCACACTGCAGTTAGCTTGCTGCCATTCCAAGTCAAGATACTGTACAAGACAAAGCAGAAGTTAAGAACTTACATCCAGAGGCTTGATTGACTGAATTCACATTATTAATGATATTATTACATTAGTTCTAATATTCTTCATTAGGGCCACACAGAAACAGCTTTCTGCCTCTCAACACTCACGCAAAGAAAGAGAAACAGCATCTGACTCCTAAAACTGCCACCGTCTGGGCCATGGGCAGCCATCCCCTGATGTTCTGACTTCCGCGAGTGGTGAGTGGCTGCGGGAAATGTCACCACGTCCAGCCTCCCCTGACATGCACTCTCTGAAGTCCTGACACCGAGTATGTTCACATATACCCTCTCTTCAAAGACCTGGAGCAGAAGTGCTCAGAGCTGCACTCAATCCACAGGAAGTACAGGTAAGCAAAACCGAAGGAGGAGCACAGCTCTAGGTGTAAAGTTGGAAGGCTATCAGCCTGGTGGCCTGATTTCTTTAGGATGTGTGAGTTCTTCCTAAGATAAAACAATACCAAGCTGTCACTGTGGCCTCATCTCAGGATGATGGCTTCAATATCAGCCACTTCATTACTGAGTTATAGTTAAGGAAAGTGGGGAGTGGGGAGAAACATACTGTCAACCTCCCTCTCACCTGCTATGGAGATACTAACCAGTTTCAACTGTGTTGTTGTTTAATTGAGAGAAAGAACACTTTTCTTTGTAGTATCATCGTATTCTATTGATTTTCACCAAGTCCTATGGTGCCATTTGTTCTGCTTTGGAAATAAGCAGTGACTCTCTGGCATTGCTCTTCTGTAATTAGGGAGGGAAACAAAGAGCAGGCACAGCCACCAAGGTATGAATGTTGAGCAGCTTTAGTGGGAAAAGTCAGGGGGTCACAGAGCTCCATAGAAACACTCATTTGCAATATACTACACGAAACCACATACTGAGGTGCAAGACTCTCTACACAGTGTGGGTTAGATGAGCAACTGCTATTCAGCCCTGGTCAGATTATTCCCATATCCTTGGAGTGGATACGGCATTGCCAGTTTAAAAAAACAATCACTTCAGGGGGCTGAAGCAGGAGGATTACAAGCTCAAGCCAAGCCTGAACAACTTAGCAACTTGGCAAGACCCTGTCTTCAAATAAAAATAAATAAATGAATCAGTAAAACTGGGCTGGGGATGTAGCTCGGAGCAAAGGACTTGGATTTAATCCCCAAAATGCCAGAACAAGTAACTAAGTAGTGATGCAGAGAACCAGAAAGTTTAGGGGGTGGGACACCAGAGGGAGGAATTGCTGTGAAGCAAAACCCCTTATCTGCCAGGGAGATGATATAAGGAGGATGGAGGAATGGGCTTCTACTGCAGTCCAATTTTCAGTGAAGAAATTGGCCCAATCCAGGAATAAAAGTGACAAAGTCAAACTGAGCCAAATATGAATATTTTTATCCAAATCAGGTGACAGATTTATTTCTCTCTCTCCAGATAGGTGTGAAGATGCCAGTTATGGAGGTGGAGGGAACCTGGCCCTTTCTTCCCTAAAAACACACGCAGACTGAGTTTTCTGTGCAGTCCTGGGAGGGGGGAAGGAGGCCCTCCCTTCACCTGTCCAGGTGTGTCTTTCCCTAGGACCAGGAAACATCACCCAGCATGCATCTGTGAGGCTCGCTCCTCCACCAGGCCAGTCAGCTCCCTCACAGCTGACCCTCTTCATCCCCACTGTCCCACCTGATTGCTTCTCTTTGAAGTCCTCGGCTGACCTCTGAGAGGTGCTGAAACATTGCAGAATTCTTGTCTTTCTGTTTAAATCTACCACTTACATCCCACAGGACTGATGTGTCTCTATGCTATTTTACTGAAGTCAAAATATACATCATTCACCTCAGTAGGGAAAGATGATGTTGGGACACATGCATGCCCATTTTGCTGCCTCTTCAGTCTTCAAAGGGCTTCTAGGGCCTGAAGACAAAGAGAACATGAATCCTACAGTGTGGAACCTTGAAATGCGATTAAATCTATTCTTCTTCCCACCTGGCTTCCTCAGAGTCTAGGTGCAATCTTCCTCTTTTAACCACATCCTCTCTGTGACAACGTTTCAAGTATTTGCTGATAGATACAAGCTGTCACCTAGAACTTCAATTGCTACTTTTTAAACCTTGCTCGAAAATGCTATGGTTTCCAAGGCACTTTTAGATTCTTTGTCTCACTTGACTTCTTTAACAAGTTTTCAAAGTAGAGCCTCTTATCATCCCTGTTTTGGAAAAGAGAAAAATACAGTTAGAAAGACACAGTGATCGTGACTTCTAGCTAGGTTCTCTGAGGACTGTGAAAAGCCTGAAAGAAAGCATCAAGCTATTGATATTGGAACTTTCCCAGATAACCTAACCTCGAGATTAAAGAATTGCCACCAAGGCTTATATGTTGCAGCTCCTGATAGCTAACAGTTCCATCTTTTATCCGTCTGGGGTTCTCATAAGGCTTACACATCTGTTTTATCTGCCACCAAGGAACAGAGGTAAATATTGGGGTCAAATGGTGGTTGGGTACATGAAAGTTGGGTTTGCAGAAGAAAACAAGTCTTAGTGTGCAGCCAGTGGGAATTAATTCTCATTGCTAACTGCCAAGGCATCACCCACTTTCGCTGACAGCACAGACAAAAAGTTGCCAAGTTGACTTAAAGGTTTGTGCTCAGGAACCTCCTACAGCCAAACTCAGAGGCAGGATGGATTCCCAGATATGTGGTGGAGCATTCAGGTCACACCAGGCCACAGCGCCTCTGGGTTCCCTGGGAGCTCCTCCCATGAAATGCAGTGTGAAGGATTCTACCAGAGACATGGTGAGTTTCAGTCCTCCTGGGACTAACAGACGTTTCAAGCCAGGCCTTTTCACAAAGAAGTCTCTGAAATCCTGGTAAAATGCATCTTCGTAGGCCCATCAGATCCAAACAACACTGGAGTCTCCACTTAGCTAATTCTTGATTGTCTGTGTTGCTTAACTCAGACGTCAACCAGCCTGGGCCAAAGGATTCCCAGAAAGCTGATAAAACATTATTTCAAGGTGTGTCTTTTAGGATGGGTTTTGGAAGAGACACACATTTGAATTGGTAGGCTGAGTCAGGGAGATTTATCCTCATCAACATGAGCAGGCATCATCAGCGCATGGAGGGCCTGGATAGAACAAAAAGACAGAGGAAAGTTGGGTTTTCTTTCTCTGAGCTGGGACATTCATCTCCTCCTGCTCCTGGAGATCAGTGTTTTTGGTTCTCTGGCCCTAGGATTAGAAGTCACTCGTACCGTGTTTCCATGGTTCTCTAAGACCATGATCGTGTGTGAGCCATTCCCATCACAAGCTTCCCTTTGCACCCTGGTATACCTGGTGAAGTTCCTCTGGGACAATCCTGGCTAGTAGCTATTCCACTTTACGGGGGCACAAAGGAGCCTGGGGCTTACATGCTTCCTTCTTAAGCATTTATTAAGTGAACATGGTGACAATGTACTACAACAGCTTTAATATTTCTAACACCCATGCCACAGCCCCAGCCCACCCACTCACCACAGCCAAGGCACATGGGTTTGGTTTCAGCTTTGTCTGTCATCTGAATGGATAGAAAATTTTGGGAAACCTAAACAACAATGCCAGGAAAGAAATGCACCACAGTCTTGTTAACGCTTTGCAATGCTAGATGAGAGCCAGGACTCCCAACCTTGAGCTCATGAGTGAGGATCCTGGGCACTGCTGAGAGGCAGATGCATCTGGGACACAGCCCAGGGCTCCTGGTTCTGTAGGGCTAGATGGCTCCTAAACATTGCACTTCTAACCAGCATCCAAGTGATGGTGCCGGTTTCCACATCACATTGGAAGGCCAGGTGACAGAATGTGAAGAAAAAGGCACTGCAAAAACAACAGCAGTAGCAACTATACCCAAACTCTGTACAACTGCCTGCAGCTGGTGGACTTCAGAGTTTCTACCTGTATGACTTCCTTCAAATTCCAAACCCTGTGTTTCACAAAGAGAGGTCTTTGACAGAGCTTAGCAAACTCAATAAATCCTTTCCCTACTATGTTTGTCAGTATTCCTATTGTTGGGACAAAATATCCCACAGTACCAATTTAAAGGAGGAGAGGTCTATTTTGGCTTATGATTTTTGGTGAATTCAGTCCATGGTCAGCTACTCCAAGGCAGAAGCAGCACAGCAGAGGGCCTGGCAGAGGAAAAGCTACTCACCTCATGGCAGCCAGGAAGTAGAAAGAGCGGGGAAGATCTGGGGACAGGATATGTCCTCCAGGTCACAGCCCAGGGACCTCCTCCAGCCAGGCCTCACCTCCTACAGCACATTAAGACATGAACTCACCCATGATGGATCCACTGATGGGTATAGACCTTCATGATCCAACCACCTTCCAAAAGTCCCCACTCTGAACACAGGAGGCTCCAGGCAGTCTTCTGTTACTAAGCCATTGCACCCAATGTCCTGTGGGAAGAACCAAATGCCCTGTGGTTCCTGACCGGTTCCCAGGGATTCACCCATCCAACAGACAAGGCTTCTTTCTCTTACCTAGAAATGAGGGGGTTTAGGGAGAAGATCTAAGGGAATCAGTCCAACAGCATTGAAAGGCTTTTAAAAGTGGGATTTTGCTGGCAGGAAGATGGGGCAATTTCCCTATCTCATCCCATCAAAGAAGGAAAACCGAAGCTTTCCATATACCCAGGAGCCCCCAACAGAAGGAGGGAGGAAGGCTCATTACTAGGGAACAGCTTTCCGGGTTTTCTTCCAGCAGACTTGATGAGGAAGAAGTCAGGGAGTGATGATTTTCAGCAGCTCCAACAAGAGGGGAGCCCCCGCCCTCCATGACACTGATTGAACTGAAGTCCAGTCTCCCCCAGGGTTCTCATAGAGCAGAGATCAGGGACGACAGACCAGAGTATGGCAGAAAGAACTGCGTTCTGTGGGTCAGATCCATTGGCATTTGGGTCGGCCATTCCCATTTGTCTGCACAGTGCCAGGGCGGCTCCCTCTAGAGCTGAGCAGAGAAGCCTGGGTCACTACAACTGCAAGTGGGGGAAAAACTGCTGGGCTTTGGCCTGGAGGAGGCAGTGGGCGTCCAAGTCAGCGTGGTCCACCCTGCGACACAGTGACTGACTTTCAAAGCTCAAGCGATTTTGTCTCTCATTATAGGATGGGAATGAAATAGGTTCTGTAAATGTAAAATAAGTGGGTCATCCTTGGAGTTCTTGGTTTGGCTTCTAGCACTGCAATTTAGAAGGATCAGCCCCAGGACAGTGCAGGGAAGATGGGTGAAATATTAGGACTCAGAAGACACAGCACGTAGGTACTGCAGGCTCCGTAGTTCTGCTGAAGAGGGGAAAATGGTAGGGAAGATTTGATAACTGCCTTCAAGTATTTGCAAGATCCCAATGTCTCAGAGGACTTAAATTCATTTCCTGTAACCTCGCCAAGAAGATAGACGCCCCATGGATGGAAGTTGTAGGAAATTAGATTTGACACAGTTTCAGATAGAATTTCTAATGATCAGAACTTTCCACAAGAAGAGTAGCTTCCTCCAATTGAATATTTATGCAGGCTGATCCCTTTAGCATGCGGGAATGCCACCCTTCACCCCATTACTTAGGGTCTGTGTGGCCAGGGCACACTCACTGGAGGAATAATCAGCACCAAAGTGAGCTGTGTGGGTCTGTCCTGTGTGCTTCCCAGGTTCAACGCCCTTACGCTCCATAGGGTACCTTGTCATGTGCCCAGTGGCTCCCCGTTCCCATAGAAGACTCCCTGCACAGGGCCCCAGGGAAGAGGAGAGCAAGACAAGGGCCTCCTCCCCTCAGCCACTGTGAGCAGACTCTGTCCTCGGCCATAGAGGCATCTCTGCTTCACAGTCCTTGGCTTGTGGTGGCCTCTCGTCCTCCAGGCACTCTGCACAGCGATGGCTCAAGGACCGAGGGCCGTAACATGGGAGTCCCTGTACTGCAGTAAATAGACCCCTTTGCAAGATGCTCCTCAGACATTCTACTCCGAGTGTTCTCTCTGATTCCATTCGTACGCAGGCTGGCAGGCTGCCGCTGAGTAATCACGGTGGAATTTTATACTACGGGTGATTGAAAAACATAATGAACATTTACATGTTTAAAAAATCATTATAGTAAAGACACTTTGCCATGAGTCCCTCTCAGAACCCTCCCCTTGCTTCAAACACACTCATCCCGTCTCCTCACCACTTCCCGCAGCAGCTCTGGAGTCCTCTTTCCCTACCCCTTTGCAAGATGCTCCTCAGACATTCTACTCCGAGTGTTCTCTCTGATTCCATTCGTACGTACGCAGGCTGGCAGGCTGCCGCTGAGTAATCACGGTGGAATTTTATACTACAGGTGATTGAAAAACATAATAAACATTTACATGTTTAAAAAATCATTATAGTAAAGACACTTTGCCATGACTCCCTCTCAGAACCCTCCCCTTGCTTCAAACACACTCATCCCGTCTCCTCTCCACTTCCTGCAGCAGCTCTGGAGTCCTCTTTCCTGAGGGTCTTCAGCTGCGCTGTCCTGGCTGCCTCGATGACCTGAATGGATTCAAAATGTATCCCTTCATGGCCATTGTGACTTTGAGAAAGAGCCAGGAGCACCAAGGTGCCAGATCCGGTGTCCAAGTTGGATGAGGACACAGCGTCATGCTTTTACGAGCCACCTTTGTGTTGGATGGATGGCGCTAGGCGGCACAAACTGCCATTTCATCACATGGGACAACACCAACAGGGATGTGCCCTGGGGTGCAGCCATCTCAGTGGGCTAGAAGCAGCAGCTGAGGGGGTCGGCATGTGTGTGTTGTGCTCTGGGATATGGCCCTGGAAGGACCCCCCGTGCTCACCCACCCCTCAAGTGGCCTTGCAGTGACAGAAGCACAAATGGAGGCTTCTGGGGGATCAGACAGCAGAGGACGCTGACTTCGGGGGCGGGTCCACTGGCATTGAGCACAGACAGAAGCCCCTGGTTATTCAAAGCTGTTCCCAGTGGTGGCCTGGTCTGGTCGAATGTGCACCTCTATTGCCTGCACCTGCCTGTGAACAGCTAATGTCTGGAGTCTCCTGCCATCATGCCCAAGTGTCTTTGAGTAATTGGCAGCACTTTAGAAAGTAGAAATCATGTATGGGTGAGGCCTTGTGCATTTTCATGAGTGAGGGACACAGGAATTGTTTTTATTTCTCCCCAAAGTAATTCATCCCTGGATTGTATGGACCAGGGGTTCCCCCAAGATAGGTACTGAATCCAGTCCCCAAATAAGTTAGTCCAAAACAGACAGGTTTTGTGACCTGGGGGAGATCTCAAAATGTCTTTGCATAATATAACAGGAGATTTATAAGAAAAAACAAAAGCCTAATGAGAATGATGTGATGTAGGGGCCATGTCAAGGTGTAAGTTGAGTGGTATTTCAGTACAGAGAGCAGGAAACCTCCTTCCTACAGAGCCACCCGGACATCCAAAGGCTTCTGGGCTCCGCTGCGGCTCTGCCCCAGTCTTCTCTAGGAAATGTTGCCCTGCGTCTCAAGAAGCAGGCAGAACATTGAGCCCAGGCAGTGAAGGCCGAGAACTCCCAGGGTGCCTGTCATGGATGGGCAAAGCAACACAAACCCTCAGGACTGGCTCTCTGGTGTCCTTTATGCTCAGAGGTCCCTTGGAATCATACATTTAACCTCCCCAGAAAACAGGCCCCTGCACCCAAGTTCTTTCCCTGTTTCCCTCACTGCTCTTCTCTGAGGACTGTCCTCAAGAAATCCTCATAGCAGAACCCCCATCTCAGGCACGGCAGCCGAGATCCTGCCTACGAGAGACCTGTATCTGAGACGCGCACTGCAGGCACTCGAGGGCTTTCTCAGCCTGGCTCCTTCCTCCAGCCCTGCCTCTGAACACTTCAAGTGCCTCTCCAGGCAGCGGAGCATGCCCCCCCCCCACTGGAAGCACCGTGACCCAGGGAATTTAGTGCTGTCTACTGCTGTCCTCAGCACGGTCAACCAGTGTCAGGAGGGTGAAGTTGTCGTTGGTGGTGGCACAAATTGAAGCTTGATCTGGTGCTCTGGAGACAGCCCAATTGGAGTGCAACAAGTGGCATCTACTCAGGAGATGATAAGCAGACTGGGGCTGGCAGAGAAGCAGCAGGCATCAGCTAGAAGCATGCGTGAGTCCACAGACCCCATGAGCTCAGGGTCCAGGAACCAGCAGAGGAAAGGGAGACTGAGGCTCCTCCACAGGGAGGGAGAAGCTCCATTTGCAGGAAAATGCACAGCTTGACTGGCCTCACGCAGGGGCCAGGAACTCCTGAGGCTTGGGACAAGCTGGGCACACAGTAAGACAGAGGAGGGCACCTGGAAATCCATCGGTGAGCCACACCTCTTCAGGAGTTTGGAAAGAAGTCGCTCGCTTCCTGGAGGGTTTTCTTCCTGGATAGAGTGTGGAGGGAGGGAGAAGTCAAGTTCCTGCTGAGAGTGACTCCAGGGTTCCAGCCCTGAAACCAGAGCTGGGCTGTCCAGCTGTCACCTTCCTCCTGAGTGTCCCCATTAGGGCTGAGTCCCAGGAGGGGGCTAATACAGCTGGGATTGAAGTAGCTGGCGGTACACCCCTAAATGACTGGGTACCAGAACAGTCACCAGGCCATGCCTGCAACATGGGCGAGCTGCGAGCCCTGCTCATACTTTGCTTTTACAACTTGTTGAAATATGAAGGATTTTTGTTCATTGACTTCATAACAGTGATAGGAATTGAAATGAACCAGATAGAAAATTTAAGAGTGAGGCATGCATAGATTTAGGATGGAGATGAGTTTATATCCCTCTTTTCCTTTGGGTAAGAAATTTGCAGGTACAGAAATACTACCAAGATGAGGTAGAAGCAGTGAATAATTTGTAATTGCATGCAAAACATGATTGTCACTTATGTTGAATATTTAGTTAGGTAGTTAGTCTATGCCTGGCTTTAGGGACTGCAGAAATTCTATGTATAAAAACTCACCCAAAAGACTCTAAAGAAGAATCCATCTAGAGAAAGATAGGATGAGTGCATTCTGCATAGTTTTCCTTATGTAAGAAAACCCAAAAGAGGGCGTGGCCAGTGGCACAATAGATAACGCATCTGACTACGGATCAGAAGAAACACAGAATGTAGATACAGGGGGGAAAATAAAAAGATAATGGGGAAAAATAAAAAAATAATAGGAAAAATCCAGGTCTGGGGATGTAGCCCAGCAGGCACAGTGCCTGCCTAACAAACATGAGTTCCTGAGTTAGAAAAAAGGAAAAATCTGGGACTTATTTTGCTAAGGCAGTGATAGACTGTATCCAAGTTAGTAACGTCAGAGTCAGGCTCTGATATTTAAATGCACCCCATAACCAGTACAGGGTGGGGCTCTGTACCCTTCTCTGCTCTCTCCCTCTGTGTTTCTGGACCACTTCTGTTTAGTCTGCGAAATCACCTGACCACACACGTTTACACACAGCACGTGAGTGTTCTTTCTGCACTTCTACTGAGGTGTGCCCATGTCTGAAGGTGTGTCTCGTTCAGTTCTTCTGTAACCTCCCAGAAGGCGTGAGAGGAAGCCATTCACTTCTCATCCTGCAAATTTTGTGAAACGTCTGGAACGTGACCCCTGCTAAGTCAGCTCCTTAAACAAGCAATCGAGAGCCTGAGGGAGAAAACGACACAGACACAGAGCAAGGTGAGTGTCTGAGGGGAGTATCCCTGAGATAAAATATACATAAGGGCAAGGAATGCAATTTTCACACTGAGAACTTGAACAGGTCCAGTGATTTAAGGTTTGGGGATGTAGCTCAGTAGTGCTGTGCCTGCCTGGAAAGGGCAAGGTCCTGAATTCAGTTTCTGGGGCTAGAAAAAAAAAGGCAGCACTTAAGGCTGACTTCTCTACATATAAGTACACATTTTGGTATCAAGTCGGATTTTCCATGTACTGCATTTGTATATTTTGTCTCTACAAAGTGGTAGTATTTGTATGGTTTGTTAAATATTAATGCAGGCTTAATGCAAATAAATAATGTTGGATTTTTGCATTAAAATGAGCAGTGCAAAACCAGAGAATATGTAGATAAAAATATAGGAGGAAAACTTCCATCTTGGATGAAAGAATGAGCAAGATGATAGAGGAGAGGTTGACTGTGGGAAAAGGGGCAAAAGGAGGGGCAAAGACCACATGAGGCTAAACGGAAGAGCTGGAAAAATTGCTGGAGTCCAGCTGGGAAGGAGAAGAAATAGGATTCGCATTCTAAGCTGCTGTTGCAACGACCTCCTAGGTGGCTTCTCGACTTGTGTCCTTACCTGTCCTGGGGTGTGTCAGCATGGAAACAGGAGGTTTACGTCGTACAGGGTTACTCCTCGGCCTCCGCTGGTTTCCATCTCCGCCTGTTCATGACCTGCAGCTGTGCCAACCCCTTTCTGTCCGGATTCAGTGCACCTGAGGCAGGGAACTGGGACAATTCAGTCACTGATACTGCTGGCTGCGAATGGGCTGAGGAGGTGGGTGAAGGCTGGTGCCCCTTCCTTGAAGTCATGCGGGAGAAGTTAAAGCCCAAGAGGAGAGGTCCTTGCTTTCCTGCACCACCCAGTAGGCAGTGGCAAGGGCAGGGCTGGGGTTCTACGCTATGGTCCTCCCCCTGAAAAGCTCACCATCTTCCCCGCACAAAGCTATCCCAACCCCAGCAGGAGGACCGAGCCCTAGGTTGTTTCATCACCAGCATCCCTGTCAAACTGCTCTCTTCCCTTTAGGTCTCTCTGCATTTTTCCACCATGTGCAAACACTTCAAAATAAACCAAGAAAGGAGAAGAATGGAGAACCTTACTGTGACCCAGGCTGGGGCCTCCGAAGAGCTTCCCAAGTATTCTGCAGCACACAGCACATGGTGGGAAGACAACAGGCTTCCTCCCGAAACCTGCCCTAGGCTGGGCCTTCGCACACTGCTTTGCTGGGTAATCAGGAAGCAAGAGAGAAACAGCGCTCTGTTCTTTGCTGCCTCCCATACTACTAATGTTTGCAATTGAATTCGCAACTTCTTTGAAATGGAGCTTACGGAAAACATATTCAACTCTGAAGATTATTGAGGATGACAATTTGTTTTATGACTATGGGACAGTCATCTATTTGGCTTTTTCTCGGAAGCTTCTGTTCTCCTCCACTGGCTGCGTGGAGCCCTGCTTCCCCATCAGCCCAGCTCTCTTTGAGCCACGCTGGCAGTGACCCCTCAGCTCACTTCCTTCCATCCTGCAGGAAGGCTGAGGAAGCACTGGCATCTGTGCCTGCGTCAGATTTTGTGATCACACCTCATGAAGACCCTCGGGAAAGACGACTCCAGAGCTGCTGCAGGAAGTGGTGAGGGTGATGGGAGGAGGGTGTGCAAAGCAATAGGGAGGATTTTGGGGAGGATTCATGGCAATGTGTTTTTTACTGTAATCTTTTTTAATTTGTACATTCTCAGTATTATTCATTCACCTACTATAAACCAACATTTATGATTGTTTTTTAACACTTAATTTTAATACATTTAAAAGGTTTTCAGATACGCATGTGGAAGCTTTGTTGTTTTCTACTGTTGTTAAGATTTGTTTAAAGGTTGCACAAGGAAGCTTTTCTGTTCTTGGGAGAGTGGTGCCATCTCTCCACAGCTCTGCACCCGGAGTGGGCTGGGGGGCAGGTGAGTGGGGTGAGGGCTGTCCCAGGGGAGCTCTTGCATTGGAGCCCAGCCAGACTCCACCCATGGAGCCACTCAACTCACAGCCAGACTGAGGCAGAAGCTGCTGGTCCTTCACAGAGGAGCCTGGAGCAGATGGAAGGCGGCTGTCTGCTGGGGCAGAGGGCTCTGTGTATGGACACCAAGAGTAGGAGCCTCAGGTGTGAAGGCAGCAGCATTCAGAGGGGAAGGAAATGTAGGGCAGGCCACCGGGTGAAACCCTGCAGGATGCCAGCCACGATGGTGTCACTCACACAGGGGACAGCCAGGCAGGGGGCAGGCACTGGGAGGCAGGTGAAGGACTCCAGGTGCCAAAGACAAAGATTTTTTTCCCCAATTTCAATGTCATCTTTTAAATGCATTTTTATGCCAAAAAATGAAAAAGTAAAAGAAAGAAAATAGTAACTTTTCACACTGGGTATTGAACCCATGGCCTTCACACTAAACTACAGCTGCCTCCCTTTTTGCTTTTTGAGACAGGATCTTGCTAAGTTTCTCAGTTGTCGAGGCTGGGCTTGAACTTGTGATCCTTCTGCCTCAGCCTCCCAGAGTGCTGAGATTACAGGATTGCCCCCTCAACCCTAGGAAGTAGTAAAATTTGAAGTAGAACACAGGGAGAAACTGGTCTTGGTCTCAAAGCCATGAGTGTGACCCTGGCTGTCCCTGGGGAATCATCACACCGGCCTTAGTCCCAGATCCTCTAATTTATGTGTCAAAACACACACACACACACACACACACACACACACACACACACACACACACACAAAACAAAAAACAACTCAGGGAGGCCCAGCTTGTTCAGCATCAAAACAAAGACACTAGCCCTTGTTCTACTGTCAGACCTAAGGAGACGGCCAGATAAAACAGGAAGTCTGAGCCTACTTCACAAACCGAAAAGTCCTGAGATATAGGAGGCATTTTAGCTATTTGTCTCTCACTATGCTGGGCCGAGCGCAATCCTTCCAGCTTTCTGTGTGCTTGTTCGTCTGTCCTAATGGTAAAAACATGTCATTATCATACAAAAAGTTCACAGTAAAGAAAAGAATAATGTGCCTATAACATCTGTTTCAGTTGCTTTCAATCTACTGTTTTTATTTCCTGTGATACAGTGAAGGAAGACTGGAATCAGGTCTCTGTTTCAAATTTCACTGGAGCACAAATGAACGTCCACTTTCACAGCGGGCAGAATCAGTCGCTGTCCTTCTAAGCGTCCTCCTGATCTAACTAAACGTCAGATCACTGTGTGCCCGCCTTCCCGCCTCTCAAACTTCCTCTCCATCAGAATGGAGGCGTGCACCCCTCATTATTCCTGTACATTTTTGCTAGTGTTGAGTCATCAGCCTGTATTTCTTTCTTGCAGTTTGGCTCATGTCTCAATGTCCAGCCGAAGCTGCATGCTTTCGCAGAGGTGGCTGAACCTAGAGTGTGTGCTTGATGTGTGGTGGGGCTAAGCCTGAGGGCCCTCGGATTCAGGGTGTGAGTGGGACCACCCTAAGTAGTCTCCATCAGTTAAAAGGGCAGAGAGGTGCTGTTAAGGTCCCTTGTTCCTTCTGCTGTCTCCCTTCCACTGCCATGAACTCTCGCCTCTCTGCCATGTGTCCCTCTGCCTTGAAGCCAGCCAATTATGGACTGAACCCTCTACACACTTTGAGCTAAACAAACCTTTTCCTCTTTAACTTTAAGTGTCTGGTATTTTGTCTCAGCAACAAGAGAAAAGTAATTCACCCACTTATCTTCCTCCTCTCTTGACATTCACTTTGGATTGTAAGTTAAAGTTGACCTTAATGGCTCCTGTCTGTGTGTCTCCCATTTGGATTTAATTGCTCTCGCCTCTATTGCCCCATGGTCTTTACCTGCCTTCCTTAGTTCTTCTGTCCAATGCACAAGTGCTTGTTTATATATTTATGTTTCCCACTCAGGGACAGCTATTAAAGCTCAAGTACCTGCTGTCCCCATCCCCATATCCCTGTCACTAATTATGTCCCCACAGTCAGTACCACGTGACTGCCATGAGCTGCATCTGTCCTTGCCCTCCTGCTGTGTTCACGAGACGGAGGTGCTGGAGGAGGGAACTTCTGAGACCTCTTCCCACCGCAGCACCCGCAATCCCAACCACTTTTCCTACTTGTCCCTACCCCCTTTCCTCTCCTTACAATTCATGCTGATGGATTCTGAGAAAGCAAACTGAGTGCAGTGGTTTCCCTGACTTGTGTTTTCACCAGATGAGCTAGATAATAACAATTGTCATACAAATGTAATGACCTTTTGTGGATTTTCTGAAAGTCTGGCTTCTCTTACCAGGATTAGTAAAAAAATCATTCAATTGCTATCTGTTTCATATGCATGGTCTTAGACTCAAGAACTGTGTACTTACACAGATACAGACTAAGCAAAAAAGGGAAAAAATAATGTTCAGTCAGTGCTCTGGGTTGTACAGATTTACACTTTTTTTTTAAAACTACAAAATGGTTCAATTTACTGCCTGAAAATGTTACTTTCTCCTTTCCCCTTAATGCAGACTCTAAGATTAGCTGGAGGGGCACGCAGGAGACCTCGCGTTCCCCTGCGTGCAGCCTGCAGGGCACCCTTGTGATGGCTGCCCAGGGCCGCCTGGCAGCTGCTTCTTACAGGAAAAGCTTAATGCCAGACCGGAACCCTGCTGAGCACTCCCACCCGTGCACCGCTGAGTGCATTACCTCACCCTGTCTGTGAATCAGCATCATTAGGTCAGGATGAGGTCATGTTTCGAGGAAGATTTAAAGAAATCAAGTTCTGGGAAGGGGTTAGGAAGAGGAGACCCCTGCTAATGACACTTAGCTTTGATCCCAACCTTGGATGGACTGGAAAGATGTGGGAGGCTCTTGTGGTGCTTTGTTCTTTGTAACTCACAGGATTTGCGTGACAATTGAACCAGCCATTATCGATCAAAGCCAGGAGCTTGCCCCTTACTGCAGGGTGGTGGGAGGGTTGTGAGGGGCAGGTTTGGAGGGGAGCAGGGAACAATCCCAGGTAGCAAACATCAGACAACACCCCCCTGAAAAACTTCTTCAATGCTGTAACAAAACCAGATTTCCAGCACTGCAGAATCTTATAATAAGTTCTAATTTATGTATCTGACATCTAACAGCTCCTGAAAGATGGATTTTATCATGATTGCATTGCACAAACTCCCTAGAAGACCTGCATTAGATAATTTCTCCACATTAATCAATATTTATCAGATCCCAATGATCCCAAGCCTGCTGGCTGGCCTGATGTCTTTCCTGACTTTTTATTTTGCTTTTCTTTTCCCTCATTTCCAGAAAAGCATCTTTCTTCTCATACTGTGTACCTGTGGCTTCTTCTTAGGAAACTATCAGTTGCAGGATAAATGGAGATTTCTGCTCTCTGGAAAGAAGTCAGAAAAGAAGTGGTTATTTCCAGAATTCACCAATTAGAAACTGAGATGTTAATATCGATACCTAATATAACTCCCAAGATACATCTTGGCTGCCCAGTAGCTTTCACTGTCATTTCTTCATAATCCCTGTTTCTCTGTGTGAATCGGATCACTTTCCACAACTGAGACCATCTCTCTTTAAACCAGATTATCAGGTGTCTAATGCTTCTGTTTTTTCTCCTTCACCAGTGTCTTTGAAGGGGACCCTGACACATGGGTATCAGGCATTTCTGAAACTAGTGAGTGAAAGACGGGTAGCATGATTTCTCCCCCTCCTCCTCTCCTCCTCCTCCTCCATTCAGATATAATTTAACAGGAATTTCATACATCTATGAACTTCTGTGCTGCTAGGCAAATTGATTTCCTTTGCATCCAGCTCTGAGGGGTGGCTCTGATCCAGGACTCCCTGGTAAGTAGCCTTCCTACATTGCTGCTTAAGCATCACGAAACCCACTTCATTTAGGGCCCGGATATATTAGGAACATACTCCTTCCCAGTTCAAATTTAAACCTTGGTGTCCACAGGGCACCACTGGTAAGAATTACGTGCATGCTCCTTCCTGTTTTGCATGAGTCTTCATGTATCTTGAGCTTTTGGATCTTAAAGTGACTTGGTGGGAACAAAACTCTAAGTTAGACCCCTCAACTCTAAAGTGAATTGTTTCCGGGGTGGGCGATGACCAGTGGCACGATAGTCCGTGGTATTAAGATGGCGCGTGGGACTTTCCTTTTGTGATAATTCAGCCACCACCTGGCCATCAGTGGCCCTGAGACCAGAACTGTATCTTCTACTTGTGGTTTGCATACCAGCCCCTGGGGACTTCACTGGCTCCTGGGACTCCTGGCTCGGCTCCTTGTCACACTTTTCTCCTCCTCTATGTGCATTTTTTAAAAGCCATTGCTGAAGGTGGGGATTGTAACCATTTTGACTTTTAGGTCACTTTTAAAATAAGGGAAGATTTTACACAGAGCCTGGCAGTAAGTGGTAAACAGACAGGGAACATTGGCTCTGTTTCTTCACACCCTGGGACTGATCTACTTACAAAGCCAACAAGTGTCCAGGTTCAGATCCACCTGCTTTTTTCTTCTTTCCTTCCTTCCTTCCTTCCTTCCTTCCTTCCTTCCTTCCTTCTTTCTTTTTCTGTTTCTCTCTCTCTCTCTTTCTTCCTTCCTTCCTTCCTTCTCTTCCTCCTTTTCCTCTATCTTTTGCTTCCTCCTCCTCTTCCTTCTTCTTCCTCTTCCTCTCCTCCTCCTCCATTTCCATCTCTTTCTCCTTCTCCCCCTTCTTCTTCTTTCTTCTTTTCTCTTTTTGTGGTGGTACTGGGCATGGAACCCAATGCTTTTTCACTGAGCTACATTACCAGCTCTTTTTTAAACTTGTCTTTTGAGACACTGTCTCATTAAGTTGCTAGACTGCCCAGGCTGGCCTCAAACTTGCAGTCCTCCTTGCTCAGCCTCCCAGACCGCTAGGATCACTGGTGTGCACCACCGTGCCTGATCACCTTTCCAAGCCATCTACCTGTTCACAAGGACACATAGTGGAAGGTTAATGCCGTCATTAATCTCTGATGAAATTTCCCGTTAAAAAAAAACTTTTCTTGGTACATTTTAGAAACACAATATGATGACATTCATCATTGGAGACTTGTACCTTTGCATGACATTTCTTGATTCTTATTTTTCCCCATTCCCCTACCCTCCCTTCAGCCCCTCCACCGCTCTCTATTTACCAAGACTTTCTTTCCATTTTTTCATTTTCTCGGGTTAATTCCATTCCCTTCTTTCCTTTTCCTACCCTTCCTACTTCCCCTTCCCACTGAACCTTTTCTTCCTATTTTACATTATCTATTATGCATTTTGATCCTATTTACACATTTAGTTTCTCATTTCCCTGTCACTGCTGCTGGCTGGAGACAGAGAAGCTGGTCAAGTGTGAGTCCCCTGTGCCATGTTAGCTGGAAGTCATGGTCATTTAATCCTTCTAGCTTCAATTTTTTGTCCCCCAAAACAGTGATAAGATCTGTGCTGGTTACAGTATTAGTTTATTAAAACAGCCAAATGAAACAAAGAATCTGAACATGCTTCACAGCATTTAATAAACATGTTAAAAGTAGCCACTGGAATTCTAGGTGATAACTTGTATCTATCAGCAAATACTTGAACCACTGTAACAGTGAAGATGACTCTAACCTAAGACGATTCCACTTTGAGAGTCAAGGAAGCCAAATGGTAAACGGAACACATTTGATCACAATTCAAGGTCACAAGCTAGAGGGTCTCTGCTGTTCCCGACACTGTCTTTAGAGAATAGTCACACATTTCACATCCTGTGGGTTTTTGGTCCAAATCTATAAAAGATTTTCCCTTGAACATCCTGAATATATGCAGAGAAGTGGGAGGCAGTTTCAGATCTTTTTTGGTGGAGAATCACATAAAAGAGCATGTTTACTTCTCATGTGGCTTTGCAGCTGGAAAGAAAAAAAAATTAAAAGAAGTCTCAGGATATATACATTGGATACAAATAAACTTGTTTCCAGACAGCCAAGTGGTAGGTTTTTATTAAAAGGGACCAGATGTTTCTAGGCAGTGGATAAATTTATTCTGTTTCATTTTTCATCCAAATAATATAGAGCCTTGAATATATAATGTTACCAGATGGTCCTGACCCAATCTTTATGAGGAAAATCCTTAAAGGGAGCTCAGGGCTATGTCTCAGAATTGCATGAACAATGAACAAAGAGGACATAGCTCAACCAGGGAACCCAGGAGCCCGAGACTGGGCAGATTGTGCAGAAGACACAAACAATGGTTAGAAGCGATAGAGGGCCAAGCCACTGACATAAAGGATGTGGTCTGGTGTGAAAGATGGCAGAGAAGGCAAGAGCACTGAAAGGTTCAAAGAAGAGGGGCTCATAAGAATAGGTTGGGGACAGCGACAAGCACAGAGGCATAGGGTCCTGCCTTGGGGTAAGTTGTAGGGAAGAAGACAACACCACCATGCTTTTAAAAGCACAAAGGTGCCTGGTTCTAGTGCAAGATGTCCAGGAGCAGAAGTCAAGACTGGGTAGTTGCTGTGTGTTTCAGAGGCCAGAACCTTGCACCCAAGAGAGACAGAGCAAAGGCAGGATAAGTGGGTGAAGGAAGCTTGCATGCTGTGAGATGCAAGTTTCCCAAGTCCTGGGCAGTGCCCCTTATGTTATGTCAGCTTGACAGTGACTTACACAATGCATGTGATGATGGTTATGGTGGGAGGAAGCTTGATTGCAAAGGTTAACTGTGCATCCACACAGCTCAGAATATTTTCTAAATGGTGTTGGGTAACTGTAAATATGTCATTTTCATACTCTCTAGAAATCTTGATTTCTAATCTCTTGGTGCACATAGGTTGCTGAACACAAGCAGATGAATCTCAGTAAAAGACCCCTCCCCCTTTCATTAAGTGTGTTTGAAAATTCCCCTGTAACTGAACACATCTCTCTCTCTCTCTCTCTCTCTCTCTCTCTCTCTCTCTCTCTCTGTCTTTTTCTCTTATCAGCATTGAGGAACTGTCAACACACCACAGCATGCTGAGTTTCCCCAAATTTCTAATAGCCACATTCTCAGAGTTTTTTAAACTACTTAGTGTGACAATTTCACAGCTTTTTGTGGTTGTTGTTGTTGTTTGATAAATTTGGAAGTATAAAATCACGGGGCACGAACATCACTGCTAGGCTCATCCCCTCAGGGATTTAGAGTTGAATGGGCTGTGAGGTGGGTCCTGGATGGAGAGGTGGTCACTGGAATGTGACCTGTAAGGGTGTATTCTGCCCTCAGCCCCTTCCCCTCTCTCTGGCTCTTTTCCTATTTTCTCTTCCCAGCTAAGCAGCCCTCTTCCACTACACCCCTCCACTATGATGTTCCTGCCTCGGAGCAGCTGACCATGGACTGAATTCCCTAAAACCATGAGTCACAATGAACCCTTCCTCTTTCAAGTTATGTATGTTGGGCTTTTTGTTCCAGTTATCAAAAGAAGAGTAACACAATTACTATTTGCAGGTTGATCTCTTCTCTAGTGTTCCTGATATTTTAAATAAGCCAATTACTTATAGTCTAGGGTTATTTTCAATTGGCCTCACAGCAAACAGCCAAGGGGGACAAAGTAACCCTGGTGACATCCTGGCAGGCTCTGCAAGGTGAGGCGGCCCTCCTGGGTGGAGTCCACCTGTAGCATACATATATTACCATACATGTTGTATGCATATGTGTTACTTACACATGCATGATATGTATCCACATTCAGTTTATGCCCACACAGTGTCTTATTCATTTCTCTTTCACTAGGATAAAATACCCACCCCTCTCAACTGGAGGAGAAGAGGTTTAGTCTGGCTCACATTTGAGACCATGGTTGTCTGCTCCAAGGAAAGACAGCACGACAGAGGGGCCTGGCAGAGGAGGACTGCTCATGGCATGGGGGACAGGAAGGAGGGAGAGATGAGAGGAGCTGGGGAGGGAGAGGAATCCCTGCAGACCCCACCTCCTAGAGCAAGCAGCTGTGAACCCCACAACCCAGTCATCTCCCAGAGTCCTGCCTACAGCACACACAACTCTGGGGTGACACCTAGATCTAAACCCTCACACACAGATGCACCCACAAACACACATGGGCTGCCGGACATCTCTAGTGAGCTCACTGGCATTTTCACTTGTTATTCTACTGCTCTCTCTTACCACACTCATGACTGTCACGAAAGAGCGTCCGACATCGTTTATTCAAAAGTGCAGTTTCAAAGTGGAAGCCAAGCCCCTGGTAAAACAAAGTCAGAGTAAAAATAGAAAGTGGCTTCCTGCTTGAAATAGAATTCAAAAGGGTCCTCAATGAGGGGAAGGAAGGGCCTGTGGTTTGGGAGGTGGAGGTTACAAATATATACGTACGTGCATGTAGGCAAGCCCAGCACAGCCAGACAATACAGGAGGAAAGAACCAGGAGAGCCCTGCAGA
Organism: Fukomys damarensis; assembly: GCF_012274545.1. Classification (NCBI taxonomy): domain Eukaryota; kingdom Metazoa; phylum Chordata; class Mammalia; order Rodentia; family Bathyergidae; genus Fukomys; species Fukomys damarensis. The sequence continues at coordinate 34,657,887 of NW_022900937.1, read as the reverse complement.
TACTCAGGGAGAAGCCCGAAGAAGGGAAATGGTGCCTGCCTCAGGGGATAAGGATGTTTTTCTTATCATTGCAATGGAAGCTGTTTAAAGGAGTGTTTTCTATATTGTTGCTTTCCCGGGAAATTCATGCCAGTCCCCCAAGAGGGTCCACTGGCTCTTCTGGCAAACCTTGAGAAACCTCCAGATTGACTCCACTGTGAGGCCAGACATTCCTGGACCTGGGATCCTCCTGACTCAGCCTCTCGACTCAGGAAAACAGGCCTGAGCTATTGTGTTTGGTTCATGCTCTTCTTTAAATTGCCGTACACACCTCTGATTGTTTTCTGTTGACTTATTTCTGGAAGTGAGAGCCAGGAAGTCAAAAGAGAGGAAGAACATTAAGTCACTTGGAAAGCATTACAGAGCTGTATTCTGCAAAGGCTGGGTGGACACACCCTCTCTCCAGCAGCTCATCTGAGCTCGTTTACGGTTTCTGCAGTGACACTGTGTGCACTCATTTTTAAAATATCACCAGCGTGTAAAAGGGAGGAGTGGTTGGGGCTAGCATTTCATTAATAATCAAGCTATACATGTTTTCCATTTGCTCACATTTGGCTTTTGTGATTCTATGGATTTGAAAGTGTAGAGTAGATGTAAAGTTTCCTGGCTATTCATATTATTTCTATCAGTTGCTGTACTTGGTGCTTTTCTACTTTTTTTGACACAGATTTGTGATTTTCCTTGTTGGTTCCAGCCGCTCTGTACATATTAATGACAGCGACTCCTTGTAAACTGCACACGCAGAAGAAAGGGACTGGTTCCTCTAAAATCCCCACTCAGGGCTGGGGATTTAGCTCAGTGGTTCCAACGCCTGCCTCACAAGTGCATGGGGCCGAGTTTGATTCCTGGTACCAAAAAATAAATAAAATAAAATAAATAAAAATAAATAAGTAAATAAAATCCCCACTCAGGTGCAAGAGCCTCCCTGCTTCTTCCAAACCCCACTCCCTCTGTACTTCTCACCTTTCTTGGACTTGGGGTAGGACAGCAGGTACCTGACAGAAGCCAGGAAGTTGTCACTCCTGGTCCTGTCCTGTACTCCGTGTGCCAGGACTTCAAGAGGGTCCCTCTGTGGGAACAGAAGCCCAGGTCAGCCGTGAGGTTTTCTGCCCTGCTCCCTGCATGCTGTGCCCAGTGCCTGGAGCTGTGGCTGCTCGCAGTGGTGCTTTGTGTGTTTCTGCAGCGAATGAGCCAGGCCAGGCCCTTCCCAGGTAGCTCAGAGGCCCAGGAATCTCCGTCCACTCCTGGTGATACTTAGACCTGCAATGTCCAGGCCAGGGCCCCTCCTTACAAATGGGCACCCTCTCTGCCCAGGCACAGGTCAGGGTCCCAGAGCCAGCTTCCTCAGGGGGTAGGGGAGGCACACAGAGAAGCTGCTGCGCTGAACAGTCCAGTATCCAGGTGGGCCCAGGGCCAGCACTTTTTGCCTGGGCCTCTGGCTCCTGACCATGCCCTCTGAGGGCATTGCTCTGAGCATTTTGGTTTCCCCCAGAAAAGTAGGGCACAGAGAAGTGCTGGGCACCTTTAGGATCCAGCCATGCGGTGATGGTCACCCCATCCCTTGGTGGGGTGGCCCAGGCCACAGCGCGGGCAGGACCCGCCTGGTGCAGCAGCTGCTCCCTGAGGGTTTCCTCAAGCTGATCACCCTGTCAGACCCCAGCCCGGAGGAGTCCAGCCCTGCTCCTTACATTCCCAGAAGCACCTGTCACCTGTGACCGCCAGGGCTGTGATCACCTGTGCACAGACACAGACTGGACCAGCACAGAGCGGGAAGGACAGAGATGAGCCCCATCCAGGCCTGGAAAGCATGGAAGGACCAAGGAGAGACACTTCCCCTTGGCCCGGTGTCCCCCTCTGCCCCACCAGAGGTTGGGAAGACAGGCCCAGGCAGCGGGCTCTCTATCAGGGACCTTGTGGTGGCTCCCATGGGCCTCAGAGTTGGCCTGTGGCTCCTCTCAGTTAAGAGGAAGAGGAGGAAAAGGAGGAGGAGGAGAAGGAAAAGGAGGCAAAGAAGAGGAAAAGGAGGAAGGTGAAGGAAAAGGAGAGGGAGAAGGAGGAGAGCAGGGGGAGGGATGGGAGAAAGAAGAGGAGGAGGGAGAGAGGAAGGAGGGAAAGAGAGGAGGAAGGGAAGGAAGACTTTAGCAATAAATCTGTGGCTCAGCCCGAATCTGATGCTTTTGAAGGCCCACGGGAGATGTATTCTTAGGACCCAGAGCTGTGGGATCCGACCTGGGCTGGTGTGCAGGGCCCAGGAGGGAAGGCTGAAGCTTCCTTCCTCTGAGCTGCAATACCCTGTGTTTTGCTGCCCAGGATCCAGCAACCGTGATGGATTCAACTCTAACTTTGGCGAAGGCCTTAGTGCTTCCTGATTAGAGAGTAAGAAAGGCTTTGAACAGCTTTGTAAACATGTCCTTCTTCGTGCTGCTTTTTCATTCCACAGAGGGGCAGAAACCTGCGTCTTCCCCAGCCATGCGTGAGCAGGTAGCGGCCTGCGAGGGCAGAGGGAGGAATGCAGGTGGGATTCCTTTGGGGCGGCTCTGCAGCTCCTGGAGAAAGGGGAACATCAGGAAGTGGGGCGAGCTCCCGCTGCGCTCGCTCAGGAGTCTCTCCAAGGCCTGGGAGAAAAGGGGGTCGCACAGGGCAGGCCAGACTGCCAGATGCACGGCGGAAGCCTGTCTGTCCACTTTCCCAACCCTCTAGGTGCAGCAGCTGTGAGAAGTGCACAGGCCTCCTTCAAAGCCTTCCTTCCTTCCTTTTTTTTTTTTTTTTTTTTTTTTGCAGTTCTAGGGATTGAACCCAGGCCTTTGCACCGACCTATATACCCAGTCCCTTTTTTGACCTTTTATTTTGAGACAGAGCCTCATTAAGTCACCCAAATTGCTCAGGCTGTCCTTAAACCTTGAATCCTCCTGCCTCAGCCTCCCTGAGTGCCGGAATCAAAGGCCTATCCCAGCACGCCTGGCTCAGACCTTTCTCTGGGCTAGGGCTTCAACACTCACACACAGTGCCACCTTTAAAGGTCACAAATTTCTTAATACAGTTTCTGTTTTCCTTCTGCGTCTTCCTTGCCTTTGTTCCCTTTCTCCATGAAATGCCCATAAACAATATTATTAAATAATCAATGTCTAAACTGTGCTCGAATATATTTCTTCATTAATACACCCTACTCTTCCCTGAGCATTTCAAAAAATATTCTGGCTGCCTAGTCCTGATACTACCCTGCTACATCCCCATGTTTTTATATTAATAAATAAGATTATTCCTCACACTTTTTTCAAGGGATGCAATAAAATTACAGATTTAAAAAAATTATCCAGGGCACCCTGCCCCACACATCCAAGTCCCTCTCTAAAGGTCAATGTCACTGTTTTTGCAAATACACATTTTTGTTTGTTTGTTGAACAGCAGCAATAGTCTCTAAAAGCAGTGAGTGTGCTTTTTCCTGGACACAAACTCCTTTTGCTCCAATGCGCTGCGTTTCCTTTTAAAGTAAAATAAACCCCGCTGAAAGTGTAGCAGAAGTGAAGCAAACTGACTTGAAAACACATTTCATGCTAAGCGCAGATGGGGGCCCTTGGCCTCTCTCAAATCCTAGCCTCCGGGTTTCTTAGAATTCAGGGGATTGTTTCTCTGGGGAGGAGGAGGAACCCTCCCGCATTCCTGCCCAGGCTTTTGGACTCTCCCTTTTAATCCTTCTCAAATGGCACCAGGCACCGCGACTCCCCCTTTGGCTGAGAACAAGCCTTTTCTTGTCCCACTGAGAGCCCCCCACCCCCACCCCGGGACCGGGCTGCTGTCTTTACGAGTCAGGGCTGAGGGGACCTTCGCGTTTCACAGCCAACTGCGGATTCCAAGGGCAGCCTGTCTACCCAGGGCAGCGGGCTTTCCTTTGTGATCAGGTATCCCCATGATTTCTTGGGTGACAACGTGAAAGTTTGTGGATTTCATTCTGGGGAGCAATGACTTCAGATCTAGGAAGTGGCAGTCTGGTCCCTGCATATAATTCGCTGCTCCAGAGACAGGTAGAAAATGGAGGATGGCTGAAGATGTCTTCCCAGTGAGGGGACGGGAGCTGACCTGTCCCCAGCACACCGAGGCCAGTGTCAGCTGCTTTCCTGAGGCCACCAGGGGGTGCTCACCCCCACTGAAAGGAGCTGGAGACCCCTGATTACGCACTCCAGGAAGAGGGCGGCTGAATGCGGTTGTCAGCCCTTCTCAAAGGCCATTGCTTTGGCTATGCCAAGAAATCGACCTTTCTAACAAGTCCGCGTGCAACATTTTGCCTCCGAAATGGCTGTCCGTGAACACAACATTTTCCACAGCTTTGATAACAGCAAAGAGGCGACTCCATCTCGTATCTTTTGATTGTGCTTGCGCAAAGTCTCATTTATTCAAAATAACAGCTCAAATAAAACTGCCAATCTTGAGATTGGTTTCACGTTCTTTTCTCAATCAAGGGCATCAAAATGAACAGTGGACAGTGGACAGAACAGAGTGATCCTGGCTTTTAGAATCTGGAGAAGACTATTTGGTGTTGGCTGTGGAAGAGAGCACAGCCAAGTTTTAAAATTTAATATCTAAATTTTAATTAATACATGAAAGTGTCCAGATGTACGCAGTATACTATGATATTTTAATGCCTGTATACACTACACACTAATCAAATATGTTCCTGGTGCATTGTGGTAGTTCAGTATCTGTGTGTACTAAACGCAGATCAAATTATGGTAATTAGCATTTCTGTCTCCTTACCATCTATTGCTGTTTGGAGCTTTTGAGTGTCTCCCTCTAATTTTTCATAAAACAAATACTAGGTTATTGTGAACTGTGGCCACCCCGTGGTGCTGCAGAAAAATAGAACTTATTTCTCTTGCCAGCTGGGTTTTGGTACCACATGCAGCCTCCATCCAGCTTCCCTTGCAAGTTTCTCGAAATTGCCATTGCTTTCACTGCTCCTTGAGGTCAACTTTTTAAGTCTCCACGTAGGAAGGAAGGCGTGTGTGTTTCTCTTTATATGTCTGATTTGTTTCACTTAATGTAGCATCTTCTAGTTCCTTCCAATTGCTTTTGGGGGGTGGGTATGGCTGGGAAATATGTTTCTCTAGGTGCCGTATTTTCTTTGTCCGTTGTTCTGTCCATGGACACCTAGGCCTTGGGTACTACAAAGAGCTCTGTGATGAACATGGGAATCCAGGGCTCTCCTTCCTGTGCTGGTTTCTTTTGAATATTAACCCAGAGGGAGAAAACTGGATCATTCAATAGATCTGCTTCCAGAACAACTGCACTAATTCACATTCTCTTGCACAGTGCAATTCAAATTCATCCCAACGCATTAAAATTTAATGCCATCGTTGTGCCTGCAGATTTCCAACTTTGCCCCATAAAGTGATTTCCAATTATTTTCATTTATGACAAAATACATCCAGGATACAAAGGAGGGGATGTGTAATCAATGTGGCTTGGGAGTTGAGATTATTAGCACATTTAAATGTGCAACGGTGAAAGCAGACCCCAGTCAAAAGGACATAAATGGATAATATGCTTCTTGTTCTCAAAATTGTTCTAACCTTAAAAATAAAAAAATTAAAAAATAGGGAGCTGGATGGAGTAGAGAGGAAAAGAGGGTGGAAAAATAATTAAGACGTGTCAGGTTTGTGTACCAACTGCACTCAAGGGATGTAAACACTGGACTGCAGCCCATGGACTCAGAAAAATAAAAAACATGGGGTTTCCCTTTGGGTGAGAATTTTGAAGAGTTAAATCAATTTTCTAAGTGCCGTGAGAAAATTTATTTTTTGTTAGTTTAAAACACTGTGGTCTTTCTTCCTCTCTCTCTCTCTGGCACCAAATAACTCAAGCAGAGCTCATGTTTAATTTAAAGTGATTTAATCAAACAATATAAACCTTGGCTTGTTCAAAATATAACTTACTCATCATAACTTTAGAAAATTTGGGCACGCAGAAGTTTATTTTTAATTTTAGTGTCTCATGAGATACTTTTCCATTGCAATAAAAATGAGCCTGGGATGGGCCGGGGATTTAGCTCTGTGGGGCCAGTGCCCACCTCACAAGCACAAGGTCCTGAGTTCGATCCCCATTTCCAAAAAATAGAATAAAAATAAAAATAAAATAAAAAGTAAGCATGAGGATCCTAGATTTTCTATCTTCCTTTTGTTGACCAATTTCAGTTCAGACAATTTGGCAGACAGTCTGTCTCCTGAGATGCTTCTCATCCTGTCTTTTCAGCCAGACATACATCCGGGTATGTGTGAATGTGTGTGTGTGTGTGTGTGCATAAGTGTGCGAGGTTATGGTTCCTAAGGGACAGATCTCATAGCAAAGAAATTGGAGAGTTGGATAAATTTTTGGTGTTGGCTTCAAATATTAGAATCTTCATGACTCCTAATAAAATGAGTTGGGCTAGATGTTCCAAAATATGCCTTCTAAAACCCAAACTTATTGTATCTGGGAGAATCAGTGCTGTGTATTACACAGCCCATCTCCTGTTCCCTAGAGACCCCACAGCAGGGCCGCCTCGCTGGTGGGCGCCTGGCTCAGGCACACGTAAGTCACTTCGGAAATCTGTGCACATTGGAATGTTTGGGGGAACCACAGCTATTGGGGCTGTAAGCTCTAGTTTTATTTTTGCCTGAAGTTAATTGCTGTCTGCCTAACTACCCTCCTCTTCACCTTCCTCCTCTCTCTTGCACAGCTAGAGATAGCATGCAGGCCCGGCACACACTAGGGAAATTGCTCCACCACTGAGCCACACCCCAGCCAGGCTACGATCTTCTGAACAACCCCATTTCCCTGGCTCTTCAGCTGTACAGGGGTCCCTACCATTTGGTGCTTGTGATTTCCCACCACTATAATGTCTCTCAAACAGCACCTAGTACCTTAAAATCAAGGTCTGCATCTGATGGTCTACCGAGAAGGCGGGGTGCCAGGAAAGGACGGCACAATGCTCTGTGGGGTCTCATTTCCCAGGTCTCCTGCCCGCAGCTGGTCCCCTGCTCCGGGGCACAGCTTCCAGGACCCACACTCTCCACAGAGACAGCGCTGAAAAGGAAACCATTATGTGGCATCGCATCTTCCGGGACCTTTGTCTTACTTCCTTAAGCTGGATCTTCACAGAGTGAGGACAGCAGAAGGATTTGTCCTTGGGGTGGGGAGATCCACTCAGTGCTCTTCCTGGGCACTGACTTCCTTGTGGCTCAAATGCTTCAGAACCTCAGGTGCTAAATGTTAATCTTTTCATTTTGTTATTTCTGGGGACAGGATTTGCAGATAATTCAAATTACAGAACATGGACCAAACCTAAATAATGCTCTAAACCCCACCCAGCATCATCCTTTACCCCTCCACTGGGAGATAAAAAGAAGCTTCTTGCAACAATAACTTGACAGTGGGTCCACAGGGGACTGGCCCAAGTAGAAGGGGCTTAGAACTTGTGTTCTCTGATCTCTCATACGTCCCTGGAGTCTATTAGGAAAAGCTGAAAAATAAACAAAAGAGACAACAAATTGTTTCGGTTCTTCCGGAACTGAGCAATTACAATAAATCAGAAAATTATTCCCCATGCATTAAATCCAGGGTCAAGGATCTGAAACAAAGATTCCAAAGTTGGTGACCCTGCAGCATGGTCAGGAGATCGGAAGGGGTCGTGGAATAAGAACTGATGTTGATTTAGGCTGCTCATTGCTTTCCCTGAGTCCCACGGTGCCATTTTCTTTTTCCTGGGTTCCCCCCACCCTTTCACACCCCATTTCACCAGCAGCCTGGCTAGGAATCTCATTTCCTCAGTGCAAATCACAGAAATACTTTAAGTCACTGTTGTGGAAATTCCGAAGGCCCAAGACCTTAGGGAAATCTAGAGGGTTTGGGAGAGAGGCAACTCTGACAGAGAAAGTGATTGGCAGGTGGAGGAAGATAGGTATTTTAATCTACATTCTAAATCCCTTCCCTATATTGGAGAGATTCAAGTGTATAATTTTAAGAGTCAGTGAGTATTTTCTACCACAGAAGAATAAAGGCTCACAAATCACCCTTTGGACTGTGTGGTCCACAAGGACCTGGCTTAACTCCCATCTGGAGTTTGTGACCCAGAGAAAGTGACACACAAGGGACAACAGGAAGGGGTCTGGCCCAGCTGGAAGGAGGCTGTGGCCCCCACAGTGGCCTCTGTCCACTCCAGGCAGCCATCTTTGGCTTCCGGCGGACACCCTACCTCCCTCGGGGCCTGAAGACTGGAAACTTTCTCTCCAAACTCTGAGTCTCACTCTGAAATTTGATCATCCCCAATTCCTTTTAGAATCGTTAGCTGACATTAATTTGCAGCTAAAAACTATGTTGTGTGGGGGCAGACACAATGGGGTCTTGTAGAGAAATGTGCTCATCTCCCACCCTCACCTGATTCAAGAGAATATTTGGGGAATGGCACACTGGCCTGATTGGGCCCAATTTCTTCCTTCCTTCCTTCCTTCCTTCCTTCCTTCCTTTCTTTCTTTCTTGCTTGCTTGCTTGCTTTTTTTCTTTCTTTCTTTCAATACTGGGAATCGAACTCAGGTCCTCGCGCTTGCAAAGCAGGTGCCGGAACCACTGAGATAAATTCCAGCCTCAATTTCTATTCTTGACCACTGACCTAGAAGGAACCCATGGTGCCAGACATCAACACTGCTGTCTACACTGCCTGTTACTCAGCCTTCCTCCACTCGTTCCATCTCAAGAGGCCCTGGTAAACTTTCAGTATTATTAAGGAAGCAAAAAGTGTTCATGAAGGTAACATCTACTGACATTTACTGTATCAGGTAAAAATCAAAACTGAGAACTTTTATAATATCCCTTAATTATGTGCTTACAAATACCAATAAAACACACTCCATGCCAACACAATGCATGGCTTTGAAGAGCTGGTGCAACCTCTGTTTGCAGTTCTTTTCAGTGTCAAGGTGAGTGGAAGACAGCCACATCTGCAGATAACTTCAACCTGTGGCCCTGTGTTGGTAGACAGAAGTCAACTCAGAGGTGAGGTGAAATTGGACCACATTTTCAGATACTGTGTACAGCCATCTCTAAAATTATATCTGAACTTGACAAATGTTCATTTCTGAAGGGTTCTTGGCAGTGGGAAAGCTGAGGTCATAACCATAAATCTTTGGTCTCCTCCTGCATTGATTTACCATGGAGTTTGGCTGACTCTTTTATCCACTGTGATTTTGCCACAACTGTATTGGTCTTTTACAAGATAATGGCTCAGTGGCTTATCCAGAGTTCCCACACATCCACACACTGAGTTTGATCATAGCAAAGACATTATATTGTTCTAATCGCTGCCATCTCAACAGAGAACACATATGCAGAAGGCGCTAAAGTCGCGGCATCGAAGCACTTTCTCCACATTTATAATTTGCACTTGGAAAATTTGCACATTAACACTTGAAATAAATATATGCAGTTGTTTTTCTTGAAGTGACTGGCTGATTTTGTTCATTGTGAAGAAAATTTCTTCCAAGCGGCCCATTGTAAGGCCTGCTACTTTGCCAGGTTTTCTTTTAAATAAAGGTGCGGACCCACAGAAACAGTTGCTTAGTTAGCTTCAAACCAAAGTACCTTTGGAGCTCTTTCTTTTGACAAGTAGGATATGCATCTTGCTTTGTGGGTCAGTAGAAGTTTCGTGTATACTTTGTATCAATTCCACAGAGCACTGAAAAGATATGTCCATGAGGGTTGAAATTAAACCCTATTAATATTTATAGCTTGATCAAGAGCAGTTTGTGAAGCTGACATGAGTTTCTGTGTGGGTCTGTGGTGTGTGTGTGTGTGTGTATCTGTGTGTGCAACTGCAAGGGTAGGGTACAAAGAACACGATTACTATAAGGGCTACTCAGGCTTTAGGTGTTATTTCCTTGATTTCTGCTTGGTGGGCCATTTTATCCAGCACTGCTTTTACTCCATTAGTGCACGCATAAATGTAATGAAAAAAGCAAATAATGTCTTGATTTTATTAGGAAAATACTTTTGGCCTCACGGGTACCTATAGATATCTCAGAGAGACCAAGGGTCTTCAGACCACCACAGCCACTAGCCTAGTCGTGGCAACAGAGCTATGCCACACTTCCCTTTCTGCTCCTCCTCCTCCTCCTCCTCCTCCTCCTCCTCCTCCTCACTAGGTGTGTTAGTTAGGATTCTCTAGAGGAACAGAACCAATAGAAAACGGGTACATATAATTATGTGAGGGGTTTATTTGGTGGCTCACGGAATCGGTCCACAGTTGTCATCTGCACCTTGGAGAGCCAGAGGATCCGGTAGCTGCTCAGCCCAAGAAGCTGGAAGCCGTAGAGCAAGAGGGACCATGGGTCCAGCCCCAGTCCAAGGCCAAAGGCCTGAGTGCTGGCTGCAGAATTGCTGCTGACAGTCTGTGCTGGAAACTGAAGAAGCTGGAGACTGATGTCCAAAGGAGACGCAGCAAAATTTGCACCAAGCAGAATGGAGTTTCTAAAAACCACACTGGACTCCTTCCTTTTGTTTTCATTTCAACCAGGCTGCAAGCCCATTGGATGGCCTCACTCACACTTGGGGTGGATGCTTCCTCTTGGTTGGCCGGCCTAGCTGTCAATCATCCACATACACTCCCGAAGTGTACTGCTAGGCCAGTCAAGTGGACCTGTCACAGTTTAGTCACACCCAGGAAACTGATTCCACCGAGTATTTAGAGGCATTCTGGAGCGATGTTTCCCTCTGCCCATGGGAATTTCTAGTTCTAATCCATGTGCAGGGTCTGCTGCGTGCAGGGCTTCCCCCGTTCCATTGGAGGACTTGGGGGCTGAAACCTGTCTATACCAGGCCCTCTCTCAGGTGCCCTTCCCTACCCCAATGGACACCTGCAGCCACTGTGCCCTCCTTGTTCGGCTCCATTTTTCCTCCTCTCCTGAGCAGTTCTCACAAGGATAAAACCAGTCCACCTTGAACAAATCGCCTTCCCTTTATTTAACATTCACCTATGGATACTGCAGGACATAAGTAGCTTCTGGATCTCTTGCCAGACAACTGCCAGATGGGGATTTCATCGTCTCCTGATGGAGATTTCATTGTCTCCTGCGTGGCTGCATTTCCATCTGGGCAAGTCCAGGACGAGGGAGGGGTCTTCTTAATCTACTCTCGAATTTTAGGTGACCACATCTAATTTGGGGCTTTTAACACCAAATATGGAAGAGTTTCATCCCATGCCTTTATTTCTTCTCAGATTCCCAGATTTTGCATCCCTCTAGATGTCTTCGTGTGGGCATTTTGATAAAGAAATAAATAATTATACTATGTAACGCTTGCAGAAACCTGTAAGGAGCACCAAGCACGTAGAGGTTGGCTCTGACTTCTCCCGGAATGCAGTAGGCCTCTAACGTTATTTTTATTTCAGAGAGTGAGCAAAGAGCCCAGGAGCTTCAGTGCTGTTGACGCAGGGAACTGTGGCTGGCCCCCCATCCTGGCCATGCACACCAGCTCAGTGCACCTGCTCCCCAGGTGGGGGGAAAGAAGAGAGTGCTGCCCTTTCTAGGGTCACTCAGAGTCCTGCTCTCACCCACACAGTTTCCTCGGCATCCCTGCTGTCTGGCCAAGAACACAGCTTTCTCTGCAGAATCTCCAGGATTGGCTGTGCTCAGGTGTGGTCTCTTTCAAAGCAGGACCCTCCCTTGTACGCACACAGGAACACACTTCTCCATCCTTTTTATTTGTTCAATTACTTCTCCGCGAGCCGTGCCCAGATTTCGGACGGTTATGTGGAAGCATTATTTAGAACTTCTTTCTTTTATCTTTGAAGTCTGGTCCACCGTGCGCTTTATGAATAAGAGCAACAGAAACTCTGATTCTCATCAGTTAAGAGTATAAATAATGTGAACTTGCACGAAGAAATCTTTCAAACCACAAGTAGAGTCCAACTTCTGTCAAGTTACCAAACTGGAAAAGAACTCTCGTCCACTTCGCCCTTCTTTCTTTACATCTAGCACTGCCCACTTATTCTCTGCAGCTCCTTCTGGAGGTATAGCAAATGCGATTTACCACAGGCTCTGTATTTCTTCATTTAATTTGCCGTAGGGCAGCATACCGTTATTCATAGGTAACCGTAGAACTTTAGTTTATAATAGAAAATACGACAAATGAAACATTTAGTCAAGAAGAGAATTATATCTTCATAATGAAAAAATATTAACCATTTTGTTAAAAAGACATTGCCAATCACATCTAAACCAGTCAACATTGGTAAAGACCATGATTTAACAAAATCTGAGTGGAACCTTTAAAAAGGGCTAAGATTTCACATTGTAAACATCTTCTTTTATAAAGAAAGATCATCTAGAGACAGAATATCATCTGATGAAATCTTATTTTAATCAAATTATTTTAAACAATCTTTTGGCATCCTTTTTCTTCCCAGTGGAAATGACTGGAATCATTAATATGTACTAGGGCAAAGTAACCAGGATACCCTCTCAAGACAAAGCAGAGGTCGCCCCAGCTCCGCAGACCTCCCTACCTGTCCAGTGGCTTCCAACAAGGACAGAGGAGTGCCCGGCACTGAGAAAACCAAAAACACAGGCTGCCCACCTGGCCAGCCCTGTTAGCACTGCTGCTGGCTTTGGTGCTGGTGACAAAAGTGACAAAGTGGGCAAAGTTGGTCAAGGATGAAAGTGAATGCCTGGGAATCATCATACACTGGAATCGCAGATCTCAAACTGTGAAAGCCTGTGGGGAAGAGAGGAAGGAAAGGAGTTCTCTTGCTGCCCATGGCCCCTTACCCTTGGGAGAGTTCCACAGGTGTAGAGAGAGCGTGCCACCAATTCAAACCACGAAGGGATGTCGTGTTTCCTCGGAGAGCAGCTTTTGTCAACAGCCAGAACACACCTTGGAGTCCACCTGCCATCCTCTCCTTCTGCAGTTTCAGTGTTGTTAGCCCTTTGGGGGGAGCATACTCCAATAATCCACATCTCCGTCTACACAGTCACTTCGGTTACTCTGTTCTCAGTCACCTTTGAACCATACTGTGATTGTTCGATAAATGGGAATAAAATGGAAGCGTTGGTGTCCACATTTCTGAAGCCAAGTGTGGTCAGATCAAGTTATCCACCTGCAAGAAGCACAGATTCCACTCTTGAATAGGAACATATTCCAGCTGTTTGCACCACAATGGCCTTTTTCTGTACAATGTGATTTGTTCTCACATTTAAAAGTAGTCACTTAATAGAGAAAAATGATGAGCGACTTCACAATAGCTATTTTCACAATAGCACTATGGTGATCTTGAAGTGGAACTGATTATGCACACATGAGTCACAACCAAAACCAGTCAGGACAACAACAAAACAGCAGCACATGCAATCCTTCCCATCTCTTTAAAACACCTGGCTCTTAATACACAACCATCTGCCCCGCCCCACTGCCAGCTGTGGAATAAATGCAAATCACACTACTGTAAGGTAGAGTCTGATTAGAGTACTGAACCTTAATGCAGCGGAGAAGTTATAAATATGACAACAATTACAATTAAGCAAATCCATTCCTTGGCTGCCATATGCAGGATTATTATGTGCAAATTTTCTTTTTTGTATCATATTGCAAAGCACCTTCTTTAGCATGTCATGGGAGCCATGAAATTATACTCCCTGACCTGTCTGTACAATCCTCCTCTATTTGCAATCATAACTGGAAGTCACCCCACAACAGCACTACTTCATTGCAAGTGGGAACTGAACTGAAAAGTTCTATGCAAATTTGGCATTAGTTCTGTGGACAGCTTGAGAACTTAACAGATAAGAATTCTCTGGTAGCTTTTCAGCCCCCACGAATAGGAAAATTTACTACAGTTCTTGCTTCTGATAGATGCTTTCTCTCCTCCGTTCCCCCTCTCCCTTCATTGGTTCCATTCCCTCTCCTCCCCATCCTTCTTATTTTATAAAGTAGAGCGCTCTGGCCACCATTTTCTATTTGAACAACGGGCTCATTGAGAAATGTGTGCCATTGAACTTGTCACTAAATACCTATGTACATAAATGCTAATGTCACTTAACGGAATTAAATGGCAGTGTTTTTAAAAAAGACTAAATAATTCCCCAGAGAATTTGAGCATTCAGAGGAATGTGAGATCAGGTGAGTGAAAACCAAGCTGGATTTTGTTTGGGTCATGAGATGGGATTTCAAGTTCTAGATTCTACATATTCCCTAAAATGTGTTATTCCATTCCCGTTGAACTTGATCTCAAATGAGAGTAATGTCTTACTGGTTGGCATCTCTTTCTTGTTTAAAGACCTTCTAAATAGTGTTCTTTACTCACTCTTGCTTCATGGACACCCTGGTGCATGGATCGGACAGGTGACAGGGTGATTTAGGTCACAGTTTAAAGTATTCCCTGAAAAGCAACTCATAAGCTTGGACTTCTGGCTAAAGTTCCATGTAGTGGGTGGTAATAATGTTTCCAGAGCCCAGAGCAGGTTTGTGTAGGAAACAGGGGAACACTGCAGGGTCTGGTGTTAGTGGAATGTTCCCAAAGGAAGTAAGAATCAAGGTGTCACAGTTACTTTTCTTGTGAGTGAGACACAACAGCTGATACCCACAACTTAAAGAAGGAGAGGATTATTTTGGCACATAATTTATAGGGATTTTAGACCACAGTTGTCTTGCTCTAAAGCCAAACTTCAGGACAGGTCCTGAGAACAGGAAATCTGCTCTCCTCAATGGCATCCAGGAAGCAGAGAGGGTGAAAAGAGCAGCCTGGGAGGGAGACAGATATTCACTTCCTGTCCAGGCCCCCAGTGATCCGCCTCTTCCTCCCAGACCCCTTTCCTAACAGCAAATCACCTTTGAGCTCCCATAATTCAGTTATCGTCCAGAAGCCCTGCCCATGTGTACATGAGGCTCTCAGGGGACATCTAGGTATAAACCATAAGGCTAGGAGAAATAGTTTTACAATTAATCTATGCCTGCTTCATTGTTGCCCCTGTCATCAGTTCAGGGTTCTCTACTGACATGGAAATAAAGACACAGCAGTGTGGGTGTGTGGCAATTTAAAAAAAGTGTTTACAGTTGTTTGAAACAAGTTCTTTCAGGAGTTTGAAGCTGATTCCTCCTGCCACACCTGGGGAAAAGTTGAGGATGCCATTTCTAAGAGGAGGCCTATTTCCTCTTTGCTCTCTGTGTGATCATCCAGGGGAAGCAGCCGCCATATTGGAGGATGTATTCTCCTTGCCCCATGTGTATGTCATGTTGGAAGAGCAACCTCCAGCCTGCCAATCCTTTGTGACTACACAGTTGGCCAACATCTTGGGCAGAATGGAAGTTTTTTGCTTTAACAGCAGCCAGGGATATCAACTGAAGGAGAACATGATAGGAAGAGGCATTCATGGCAAGTTTATGTCATCATCTCAGGGACACCACATTATAGAAAACAGTGTCTGAATATAACTTTGTGGTCTTGGACACAGCTTTCTCTTCACCTTGGTTTTTGTTTTTTTTTTCATCTTTACAGTAGGATTCAATAGTGCCTTGCTTCTCTCTTAACATTGTTGTCATGACTATCTGGCAATACATATGAAAGCTTTTGATGTCTAAAATATCCCAGTGAATGCTTTGCCTCAAAAAACAAAAAAAGCATCCTTCCTTCTGTTTTCCATCATTAACACTGATGTACCAATCTAGGTGTGGGTAATGCTGTGACCACTGTCTATACAGCTACTCCACCTCAGCTCTCTGGGGTCCATAGATCCTGATAAATGTTAGGCAATGAAACACGATGGTCAAGATCAATGATTCACATTTCTCAGGAAATATCTCATGAGGCTTTTCACATGGTTAAAATGTTGGTGCTCTCCCAAAATTCATGCAATGAAACTTATACCTTCTACCTTCATGCAATAAATCTAAGAGGGAGGGCTTTTTGGAAGTGAACAAGATGTGAGGTCTCTATTTTAATGAGTGGTATTAGTGCCTTTACAAAGGAGATGAAAGGGAACATGCTCATCTTCTTCCTTTGTGGAGGGACAAAGTAGGAAAGTACCATCTTTGAAGAGCAAGGCCTCAATGGATGTTAATTCTGCTAGTGCTTTGATTTTAGAATTTCAGCCTCCCAAAAAACTAGCTGTAAATGTCTGTGATTAATAAATTACACAGTCTCAGGTGCTATGTTATACTACAAGAATAAAGTAAGTCAGGTTCCAAATCTAATGGTTTATGTCCCTATAGGTTTCCATATTTAAATGTCATGTCACTTCTTTCTTGGCATTAGTGACTATATTAAATCTTAGGAAGGTCATGTGGAGTCTTTGCAATGGTTTCCCATAGGAGAAATTTCAGCGACTTGTTGAAGCTCTCTGCTCACAGCTCTGAGGAGGAGGAGAATCCCCAACCCCTTTCCTGGCTGAGCCCATCCCCCGCCCCCTGTCTGAGCTTGCAGTCAGTCCTCATGAGCCACCTTCTTACCTTTTCCTACCACCTGCTCACATAGGTGACAACCCTGAGATTGCACTTCTGTTCTTCCCCGACAGTGTGGCGACCATGTTGGCCAATGTGGCACAACACATTTTGCCTATTTCACCTGACGAGTCACCCCTGATCCTTCTTCCTTCCCTACTCTTCTGAAGCCCACGTGGTCCCGCCTTACAGCTCTACTTAGCCACCTTCCTAAAGGCGACTGTTCCTATCCCTCTATCAAATTGAAGAGTATTTCCCGTACATTCTGGACCTAGCTGTTCTGAAGTGCATGTTCCTGATCCTCTCAGGGTTTCTGAGTGTTGGGAAACAGGCAAAATCATGCAGCTGTCATGGTGGCAATAATCTGTGATTCTGGCTGTAAGGAAAACCAGCCCAAGGTAGAGTGGATGAAGGAGTGAGAGAGTCAGCGGGGGCCACCAGGAAAGGGATGAGACAAAGTTTGCACTGTACTGGCAGGACCTCCGATGTTCCAGGTAGAAGGTGTCGCCAGAGCTCCAGGGCAGAGCTGGTACCTCATATTCACACAACTATGGTAAAGCAGAATTTATAAATGAGGTGCCTAAGAAATCGGAAATAATCAAATAGAACAACTGTCTGCATATCCTGTAAAAGAAGTTGTGTTTTAAGGCTTCTGAGTGGATTCGTTGTGACAGTTTCTGTGCAATCTTTTCAGACTGCAGCCCACCACAGGCCTCAGAAGCTAGGCAGAGAGAAACCGCAGGTACAGGGGACCTCCGATGTGGGCAGTTTCTCAGAGGGACAAAACAGGCAGAGGATGTTCCAGGAAGACAGCCCGGATGCTGAAGGGAGGCAGTGTGAGAAAAGAGAGAGATGGAGGCCTGGAGAGTCCTTGCGGTCACAGTGATCAAATTCGTGCACACAGAGACTGGGGCTGGGATTTGGAGATTCCATTAGGGTCTGCAGAATACCTGTTTCTCTAAGGAAAAGAATTTTAAGCAAGGGAGTGGCCATTCCCTTTCAAGCCTGTTCTATTTAAAATTAAAGCTGACGAATGTGAGCCAACTTGCAGTGCACCTTAAAATAACCCCACTGGTACTATTATGGAATTGGACGGAGTGCCGGCCGAGGGCGTGTGACTTCCGCTCGAGGGGCCACCTGACTCCCTGCCTTAGAAACCCAGGCCTCTGTCTACCCACACCTTGTTCAATGGGCAACTTATGGAAGGTAGGTTTTTCTGTCTTGGCTACATTAGCAGTCATGCTTACTGTGCTTTGGTGCCTCGCACGTGAAAGGTGTGTGGAAGGGAAGAATATATTGGTGTGGGCAGAGGATGCTCTCCTTGGAATGCAGTCTGATTTCATAGCACCCAGAGATGGATTTGATGACCCACAGCAATACACATGCATGTCCCACTCATGTTTCAAGTAGATGGTGGCCTTTTGGCTTGTGCACCATCCAGCTGCAAGGAGAAGCCACATCTACCAGAAAGACACACACCACAGAGCCGCATATAGCTTGGCTCCAGAAGCACAAACGTGATCTCTGCCTTGGCTATAGAGAGCACAGAAAATGTGCACAACAACCACACAACAAGCCCTGGACTTCGTTGCTGCTGAGTTTTGGGCGCCTCTGGTGGCATCAGCTTCTATTCTGTTTGACTTATTCTCTTCCAGGTTCTCTTATCAGCTTGGGCAGATGTTGGATGTACTGTTTTATGGTGCTAGACTGGTTGCCTTCAGCTGAATCCAGGGAGTAGCAGAACTGGTAACATATCATTGCTTGTAGTGGGAATTCTCTCCCTTTGGGTAGAAAGCGAATATTTTCTCGGGTACTTTTGCTTTCCTCCTACTTTTTCTTAGTCAACTGACCAGAAGATGCTGAGAAAATAAGATTTGCCAAGCTCTCTGCTGGACTCCAGAGATATAAATGCAAATGAGACACAGCTGTGTTGCTGCTGAAGCCACTATCTAGGAGAGATAAACAGGTGCCTTGTTGCACGCAAAGGCTTCCTGTCATGACCTGGTGTTTTCGAGGAGCTGCACATACATGGCAAACATCCAGTGCCTCTGCGTCGCTGGTCCAGGTGTGGATAACTGCCTTCACCTGCTCCGTACTATAAAGAAGACTGATTCCCATGAAACAGGAGAGTCACTCAAATTGCTTTTCAAAGTTTCCCAGAACTCCCTGAGCCCCCTGGCCAGCCCTCCTCTTCGATGCCTGGATGTGATGGATGTAAAGCAGTGGTTTTCAACCCTGGGGAGCTGTGCCCCCTTTTCCTATGAGAAGAGACTTCTGGCAACATCTGCTGATGTGTTCTGCCTGTCACGTTCATCAGGGCCAGGATGCTGCTGGCATCTAACACATGGAGGTGAGGGCCACTGTCAAGTGTCTCAAAGAGCACAGCCCTGTCCCCATAGCCAGGGCTGCCTAGCCTCAACTATCCACTGTGCCAACCTTACAAGGCCCTCAGAGAAAGCAGCAGGAAGATGTTTACACAAACCAAGAACACTGCCAAATGGTGGTGAAATATGCTATGACTTAAAAAAGAATCTCTTCTTTGGCTTGTAACTGTCTCTTGTGTCTGCTCACTTTCAGGAGTTCAGACAGAGGGCTGTCTGGCTGTTTGGAATGTAGCTAGATTCCTTGATTTCCCCCAAGATTCTTCCCACCCTGGTGAGAACCTAGCCCCCTGTTGGCCAGATCAGTGAGGCTCCTGGACTTCTCTCTGGGCCCCTCCTGCTGCGGGGCAGCTGGCGACTCAGTCCCTCCACCCTGTCAGCTGCTGTCAGCAGCTGTGGCCCTTCACGGCTGCTCTGAGTCTCTGTCACCCAACCCCTGCTTCTGCCTGAGCTGGAAACTCCCCACCCTGTCACCGTGGTCCGATTCCTAAAGACAACCTCAATGGCCTAGGTGGCAGACTGCGGTTCGTAGAGGCTCTCCAAGTTAAGTGCTTTGCCAGCCTGTGTCCTGGGCCTCGGTTGAGCACCCACTTCAGGGTGAGGTCATGCAGGGACCCTTCAGCTTTCCCCTCCCTTTCCAGAACACCCAGTATCCATGCCAGGTGGCTAGAAAATCCTTTATGATTCATGAGGATCCTGAGATCTCAGCTGTCTTTGATACATATAATGTAACTTAAATAACATTAATAGTTTAACTGTTTGTACAATTAACATAGTGCTATGGGCCCTTATGAAAAGGTAATCACGGTCTTCTCTGAAGTGACAAGCATTTGGAAGCTGAGACTGATTTGCCCATCATGATTACCCGAAAGGTGTGTTCCGTTCTTTCTAATTATCATAAGCATAACTACTTGATGAGATGTGATCATAACTAATGATAATGACTAATAGGTATTAGCCTATTACTGTGTACTAGTTATTGAGTTAGCTGGTTACGTGATTTTTCTTTTTATTGCCACAAAACACTACGAAGTCAGTGCCTTTATTTAGTTCATTTGGCCAATAACAACACTATACTTTAGAAAAATTACTGCATATCTTCTATGGCCATATAATAAGTAGAGGAGCTGAAATTTGTCCTGTTTGCAATCCCCAAAAAGCAATGAAAGTTGTGCAATGAATGAAAGGCATTTTTCTTCCTCCGCTTTCTTATTGTCAATTATAATCTCAAATGCTACTAAAAGCTTTAAATGTTCTCGTGACTGTGATAGAAAATAATACAAAGGGGCAGCAACAGTGCCCACTGTCATGTGACACCACGGTGACCCAAGATGCCTCATGTCGTCCCTGGGTTTTATAAAGGGGGGAGAACCGCTTGATACGTTAACAGATTCTATGACCTACCTCTGCACCTAAGTGCCTCTTTTAATCCTCCACAGAGAGCTGCAGTTACAATTTATCCTTTTAAATTTTAATTAAGTAATTTATATTTTTACTAATACATGCTTGCAGTACATAATGAGTGCACTCATCATGGGGTACAGGCACTTAATGCATCTTGATTCTTTTTACTGCCCCTTCCTGACCCCTCTCCCACTATCTCTTGGTCCCCTTTCCCTGTGCAAAGGAGAGATCTCTTCTCCTATGATCTTTTTTTTTTTTTATTTTTCTTTTTGTTTATACTTTGGGTTTCTTATAGAAAAGAAGAAAATACCTGTATCAATATAATTAGGAATGAAACTGGCAAAAATCGCAACCAACAAATCAGAGAAACTTGAAGAAAGAGACAGGTTTCTGGACACAAGAAAGTATCTAAAGAGAGCTAAGAAGACATGAAAACTCTAGACGATTCAGCAGACAACATAATGCAGTTTATCTTATCCTTTTCCATAACATATATGCTTCTGTGTAAAATACTGGGAAAATACTTATCATATTTTCAGGTGTTGTGTAAATTAATTTATGTCTTTGTTTATATAAATGTCACAGACAGATAAAATTCAGCAATATCAATCTTTGTATGAAAATAAATTAACTATGATTAACTGCTGACCCAAGGGCAGTAGCCTTACCTAGAATGAGCTCAGCACCCTGTTAGCGAGAATTTCTGTCTTTGATTCTTTAATTACCCCCGTATCTCCCTATGGACAGGGACTGGCTGTCCGTTTAGCTGGCAAATTTGGGATCATGTTCAGACTTGAGAGAAGATCTCCAATAGTCTGGGGCCTGGGCTTCTCCCTTCGCTGTTTTCTGGGGGGAAGCTTTTCCTTCACCATGCCTGGGTCTATACCTAGACATCGTGGATCTCACCAGACTCTGATGACAGAATAAGATGATGTTATTGTGAACATTTAAATCATCACAACCAGAAACCCACTGGTGTAGCCAGAAGTTAGGCTTTCAAATCACTGACGCTTCCTCTCCCCAAGGATCACCAGCCACGGAAGAGCAAGGGCAGCTGCCTGTCCATATCCTGCCTTGCCTCTGTCCCACGCTGGACTCAAGTCCACTCTGTGACTGCCAAGGCCCTGTCTGGGGGCCCCACTGTCCTTCCCTGGGGAGGCCACTCCAAGAGGCCCGCTGGGTTCCCTGGGCTCTGCAGCTGTCCCCACTGTCCCTGCTTCTTCCCCATCCGAGGCCTTCGGGGAACAGACTCTCAAGGCTGGTGGAGGGGAAGAAGTCTGTGCTCCTCGAGGCTTCCTGGGACTGTCCCGTGGGGGACAGGGAAAAAGCGCTATGTTGCTTGGCCTGGCCATGGGGAAGGAGCTGCTGAGTCCTCCAGTCCCTGCCATCCCCGCTCTCACTGTCAGGGGCTGGAGAGGGAGAAACCACCCAGCAATCTCCACATGTCTAAGCCATTCTAGAGCCTACAGGAGGCTGTTCTCCCTCAAGCTGGGCTCCATCCTCTCTCCAGCTTTCTGGATTGTATCTCTCAGCCCCGAGGTTTTTCTTGATGCCCGCATGGGACAGTTCCAGGTCCAGCTGTCTAGATATCAAGCTGGTGCCCAAGAGAGAAGTGGTCCTGTGGTGTCTGCACAGCACGAGGGGCACAGCCCTCTTTCAGCCACCTGCCCCTCTGTTCTCCTTCCCAAGAGGCCCGGAGCCGGGAGCTGACATGCACCTCCCTCTCACCTCCATCCAACCTGGCTGTCCCTCCCTGTCCACGCAGGAAAGCCCGCAGCTTCTTGTGTCTGCTGGGACACCTGACTCTCTCCTGGAGGGTGCGGTGGTGCCGGAGCACATGCAGCACTGTGAGCCATACCTCCCTTCTCCTTCTCTGCGATTCAAGTTCGCAGCCTGGAGCTTCAGGGATGCTCTGGGCCAACTCAAAATTTGGCAAATGAGTGTGCATGCAGATTTTGTTCAACGTTTCCACTTTTGCTGTTGTAAGAACTCCCCTTTTATCATGGCACCATTGTCCTTTGTTTCTCCAAACTGAAAGTCCTACTGTTAAAAAAAAAAAGAAACTAGAAATTTAGAAAATTCATTCTCTCTCTTTCTCTTTAAATGGTTTTTTTTTACTGTCCATTATAGACTTGATATATCATGTAATCTATAAAGCTGTTTAATAACCTCTTTGTGCTAGAATGTTTCCAACATTTTTCCAATGATAAAATGCCCTTTATCTATTTGGGGGGAACGTGATATATTACATAGCACCCTTTACATTTTACTTTCATAGATGCAATACAATGTTAATCATAAAATACACACATGTCGTAAAATAAATAAACATGTTTTCTTTGTCCTAACATTGAATCATAAATGTTGAGAGAAAGAAAAGGGTCCCTCTTTTTAGGGTCTTTCTGATGGAACTATGAAACATCTGCTATTACTTTTACATGACTCGGATTCTCTTTATGTAACAACTAACAGCTTTCGCTTCAGTAGTTCAAAAGTACTTAATGGGTTCCATGATTTATCAAGTGTTGTGCAACTTACACACCCTGGATCCTGGATTCATCCTTTTAATTCATCTCCCAGAACTGGTCAATTAACAAGTTCTTTTGTTTATTTATTTCTAGTACTGGGAATCCAACTCCGGACCTTGCACCTGACATCAGGTGTGGTGCCCCTGAGCTAAATCCCCAGGCTGAAAGGGTCCTTTTAACCTCTCTGTTTCTTTCCATTTTTCCTTTGGTCTATTGAGGCCAGTTATCGCCCATGGCTACCCTCTGCTTCCTGTAGGTCCTTCAGTGCTTCTAGGGCAAGTATGGGTTCAACTCTGTTAGCTCTTGGACCCATGGGACTGACAGAAAGAACTCGCACTCCTGTGGAAGACCAGGAAGTCTACAGTCCTGTGCATTCTTCCAGCCCATGCTACCTTTCAGCCTGGATTTCTGAGTCACCAAACTCTTCTACTTCGTGCTACAGTTGCCCTGATACCACTTGAACTCTAACTTTTTAGATTGTTCTTAAGATTAGGGTTTGGTTCACTTAGCTGTTGATCGCATCTTAGAAGACGGCAGAGCTGCAGCTGGGAGGCCACCCTCGGACCCTCTCTGCATGCTTCTCTGTGTCCAGCTTAGCATGCAGCCAGCCTGCCTTGTGACGTCCTCCCTGCCACCTCACTTCTGCCGTCCATGGGCAGTTTCAACCCCTTCCATCTTGAACAACAGAGGCTTCAGCAAGTTTTGCAGCAGGAAGGCCATTTGCTAGCTCACCAAAACTTCAGAATAAACGCAAGTCAGTACATTGATTCGTGTTTTCAATATTTCACTTTCCCAGAAAAGACACGCATCTCCACCGATGAGCTGAAGTTTGGTCATAGGGCCAAAAAATTTGAGTACAGATCATCTGACTGAGTTGTGGGTCGTTTTTCCTACATAAGCTGCAAACAGCACCTTTTATGTAATTTCCAGATTCAAGATGGAATGTGCCTGCATAACCCTTCAAACGGCGTGGATCTTTCCTCAGACTCCTACAAATGTTTCATTCATACATCATTCACATTTTATTTTTGCTTTCACATTCAACTGGATAGCTTGATATTGGATTACATGAGAGAACAGTAAAAAGCCCCATCCACTCTGAGCAGGCTGGTGAATGGGAAGAAGGGCTGGCCTCAACTGGAGCCTGTAACTGAACTGGTAAGAGCAGAACTGCCTGAGGCTCAGAAGGAGCTGTGGCCCAGAGGGCCTCACAGTCTCCGGAAATCCACAGGTGACTGGGAAGTCAGGTGAAAGGCGTGAAGGTGAGGCGCTCTCCTTGCACCTGGAGCTCCCAAGATGCACCGCTCCTTTTTCTGGAATGTTCCACCTGACTTTTACTTGCTTGCTGCCATAGTTCAGAATGTTCCTCAGAGGTTTATGCATTGGACACTTAATCCCCCAGCTCACATACATCTTAATAGTATTTGAATATGTAGCCTTTGGAAGCTCATTAAAACTGAGCTCCTTACATGTGCATTTATAGCAGCCCAACTCATAATAGCTAAGTCTTGGAAGCAGCCTACATGTCCATCAGCAGATGGATGGATATGGAAATGTGGTGTCTAAACACAATGGTATTCTCTGCCTCAGACTGCTACGACTTCTACCACTACTCCTACTGTGACACAAAGAAGGATACACTTGAGTCATTTGTAGGAAAATGGATGAACCTTGGGACCATGATATTAAGTGAAATAAATCAGATACAAAAGCTTAAATGTCACATGTCTTCTTTTACATGAGAATCCCAAATTATAAATAAAAAGCCAAATAAAAGCTAGATAGATCTTTTTGATATGGGGAGGGGACCAAGAAAAGGCGGGAGGGAAGGGAAGGAAAGGGGATGAAAAAGGAATTAAGCTGTGCTATATGCATGCACCAACTCCCCATGAAGAATGTGATTATTATGCACTGTACATGTACAAATTTTTATTTTTGATTGTTTTTCTGTAGAGCTTTTTGTTTTCGGTACTGGGGATGGAACTTGGGCCCTTAGCGCTTGCGAGGCAGGTGGTGGAATGACTGAGCCAATTCCCCAGACTGCTTGTTTGTTTTTGAGACAGGATCTCACATTGTAGTTCAGGCTGGCCTTGGATTAACTATGAAGCCCAGGTTGACCTCCAATTCAGGGCAAGCCTCCTGCCTCAGCCTTCTGAGTGCTGAGGTTACAGAAGTGTGCCAGCATGCTGGGCTGCAACCATGCACTAATTTAAAAAAATAAAACCTGGGACCCTTGAAGAATGGGCTCACATGCTGACATCAGTGCCTCTGAGGAGAGGAGAAGAGACCTGAGGTAGCTGTTGAAGTCTTCTTCCATTCTCCAGTGAAGCAAGGGGGCCTCCATCTGTGGAGCACGTGATCCGCTCTTGCACTTCTCAGCCTCGGAGCCATGAGCCAAAGACAGTCCCATTCTTTTTCCATTCCAGTCTCTGTCTTTAAATTACAACAGAAACAAGACTTTGAGAGAATATCTGCCCATTCTTCACAACCACATTATGACTTGTGTCATGGTTTGTATCTAGACATTCCGCTCAAAGCCTCCTGTGATCAGAGGTGAGGGATCGAAGGAGATTTGATCATGGGGCACTGTGCTCACCAGTGGATCCATCACAGATGAGTTCAGGGCTGCATATGCTGCAGGAGGTGGCCCTGGTTGGAGAAGGTCTCTGGGCTGGGACCTGAGAGGGTGCATTCTTGTTCCCGCCTCCCCACTTCTTTCTCTGCTTCCTGGCTGCCATGAGGTGAGCAGGTTTCCTCCACCAGGCCCCTCTACCATGATGGTCTTGCCTTTGAGCCAGCTGACCATGAACTAAAAACATGAGCTAATGTAAATCTCTCCACCTTTAAATTATGGGTGTCAGGTGTTGGGTCCCAGGGACAAGAAAGTGGCTAAGACAGCTAGGTATCAAACCCTGCCAGTCACCCACCACTCCTTTACTCCTAAGGATACTTGAGCGTGGCAACAATTTTACTCTACCTACTCTACCTACAATTTTACTCTTATCTGACCTTACACTTCTGAGGAATTTCTATGAACTGTGTGTGGCAGTTTGGCCCAAGGGTGGGGCTTCCCAGTGCAACAGCTCAGCTGAGTGAATGAATGAAAGGCCACCCAGTTCTGGAGTTATTGTCTATCTCTTCATGTTAGTATAACCACTCTCATGTGTTTTCAGTGTGGCTTCCATATGCCACATGTGGGCATGGAGAATTTTTAATTGCACTAAAACAAAATTCAAAATTCATCTCTGTGGATATTCCAGTTGCCTTTCAAGGACTGGATAATTACATGTGTTTGCTGACTGCCACATGGACAGCACGGTTAGAAAATCTCTGCCATGGCTTCAGGCTGGAGGGGCCTGTAGCCCTCTTGGCAGCTCAGGAATGTTTCTGTTACATCTCTGATGATGGCACGGCTTTGAATTTTCTCTACCTTCCTTTCTTCAATCAACTGGATTCCAAATTCCATTATAGCCCTTGCTGATAAATTTCATTCTCTCTATTGCTCTATGGCTCCAAGCTGTCTTAACACATTTTTATGGAAAGTAGTTTGCCTTAACAGCTTTGATGTTGAGGCTTTCAGAGATGAAGGCTGCAGTTGGCTGCTTTAAATCCCATTCACAAGATCTCCATTGCAAACACCCTTATCCGTGGTCATCCCAAATGTAATCATACACAGCTTCACAGCTGATTTCCCCCAATAATGGCAGCTGTAGGTTGAAAAGCTCCACAAAATTTAGCTGTTCACGATGTTATAGGAAGTCTGGGAAAGCTGATCAAGTGGTGTTTCTAAAACATTCAGCTTTTAAAGAAATGTTTCGTATGCAGTTTCCGATTTGTCTCCCTCAGCAGCCTCTTTCTGTGTCACGCATCTGAAGTTACCGGTGTGGAGGGACACAGCAGTGGGGGCCACTTGCATCTGTGTTGTGCTCTGCACCTGTGGGAAGTGACCTTGCCAGACAGGTCCTCCTTTCTCAGCACCAGTTGCAGCATTTAGCATTTCTAATCAGCTGGGAAAAGGAAGCAATGAGCAATTTGCCATTCTCTGAGCTGAAGTCACAGGTCATCTTTCTAGTCTTCTTACATTACTTATATTCAATAAGGCAACTCATATGTGATTATCTCCTTATATCAAATTTGATACTAACTCAGGATTATGCCTTAGAGGGCAGTAGCTCCCAATATTAAATTTTTATTGTTCTTTTTTTCTCTTTCAATTACAAATGTGTAAGCCACTATTTAAAAGCAACAGGCAGACTAAATGTTGGCCAGAACTGTTTTTTATCAGCGCATGTTGATATGGGGAATAGCGGTCTCCGGCTGGTATACTGGTGCATCCATGTAGCATACTCTGATTCTTTTCACCCCACATTTCCCTGTCTCCCTTCTCTGCCCTCACATCCTGGCCCTCGTCCTCACCTCTATTAGTTCCACTTACCGTTCCCTATCATCTCTCCTTCTTGTAAAATGCAAAGTGAAATTTATTGACAAAATATTAATTTATTTTATTTTTTATTTTTACTTTGACTAGCACATGTGGGCAACACACACTGTTCATGTTCCTTATGTGCAACTGGTACATGGATGTAGCATATCTTAATTGTGTTTCATCTCCTTTCCCTCTTCTCCTTCTGTTTGTACCTTACCTTCTCTTCATCCCCTTCCCTTTGACAAAAGATCTGTCTCTCTCCTCCTTCCTATTATCTATCTTTTACTTTGCTCTGTGTATTTTGAGTTTCTCATATAAGAGAAACCATGTGATATTTAAGCTTGTGTGTCTGATTCTTATTTCACTTAACGTTATGGTCTCCAGGTGCATCCATTTTCCTACAAATTATTCAAGTTCCTTCTTTCTGGCAGAGTAATACTCTACTGTGTGTAAATATCATTTTCTCTATCCATTCATCTGTGGATGGGCATATAGGCTGCTTGTATGATTTAGCTATTTTTAAATTAATTTTTTAGAATCATATGAGAGAAAACATACATCTTTCTTTTCTTCTTAATTTTTTCTCTCCCTTCCTTTCCTTTCTCTTCTCTTTCCTCCCTCCCTTCCTTCTTCCCTTCCTTGCTTCCTTCATTCTTCCCTCCCTCTCTTCTCTTTCTTTCACTCCTTCTTTCTTTCTCCCTCCCCGTCTATTCCTCCTCTTCCTTCTTCTCCCCTCTCTAACCTCGCTCATACTAGGGATTGATAACAGGGCTTTTGCACTGAGCTATATCCCTAGCTCTCCCTTTTTTGAGACAAGGTCTTGTTAAGTCATTAAATTTCCCCAGCTGGGCTTGACCTTTGGATCCCCATGCCTCTGCCTCCCAGAATGCTGGGATCACAAGTGTACATCCTCCACACCCAGATAATATCTGACTTCCTAAGTCTCACTTATTTCCTTTAATATGATGGTCTCCTACTCCACCCGCTTTAACAGGAGCAGTTTTTCCTCAAGGCTGGGGATGTGGTTCAGTGCGTAGGTGCTGGGTTCAATCCTTACTACTGCAAAAAAAGGACCAACTGTTATCTCTCCAAAACTGCTGAAGTACAAAAAACAAACAAACAACAACAACAACAAAACAGTTAACCTCAAAAAAGCCCCAGTTAACCTCAATAAGACAAAAGTAATAATTATTTAGGGATGGGGATTTAGCTCAGTGGTTAAACTCAAAATGTTTAGAATCAAGTTAATGACAAAGGTATGCTCTCCACAAAATATTATGAAAACTGGAACCTGAACAGCAAGAGTGCAGGATGAACTCTTCTGTGGACAGCGATAAACCTGTCTCTGGGCACAGCTTTGCCTCTTCTAAGTCCCTGCTCTGTCCCCTCTCCATACTTCTGTGGCTGAGCCTGTCTTCCTGTGATGCCATCTCTTGACCGTACAGCTATCCCAGAAGGACAATTATTCATGCACATTTTTGCAAAGGCAGTCAAGATGAAAATGACACACATTTCTTATACAGTTTCAAATAAAGGAAGTGATAAAAATGTTGTACGTTTTATCCTATCTCTTTATTTTGATGAGTTAACTTATGTTGTAAAAAAGCATGGAAGCAAACATTGAAATAGAAAAACTAGGTGAAGAAAAAAGTAATGCAAATACATGCACACCAATATTAACACTGTGCTTAGTAGCATATTTAAGAATTTCCTCTCTCTCTCTCCTGTGTTCAGAGTTGAGGATTTTGGAAGATGATGGATCATGGGATTGTGCTCAACAGTGGATCCATCATGGATGAGTTCCTGGCTCCTATCGGCTGTAGAAGGTGGGGCTTGGTTGGAGGTGGTCACTGGGCTGTGACCTGGAAGGGTCCATTCTTGTCCCCAGCTTGTCTCTTTTCTCTCTCTGCTTCTTGGAGGCCAGGACATGAGCATCTTTCTTCTTCTAATCACTCCTGCTGTATTTTTTCTGCCTTGGAGCAGCTGACCAATAGAGGACTAAATGCTTTGAGACTAAGTAAAAAAAATAACCCTCTCCTCCTTTAAATTGCAGTGCTGGGTAGTTGGTCCTAGAGATTGGAAAGTGATTAAGGCAGGATTATTATAGAAAAATCATTGCCATAATTTTGTTAATCCATTTTCATAGAAAGGCATTCATTATGTTAATATATGAGCTCATCTAGAAGGGCTTGTTTTCCTTTGACTTTGCGTTACGTGCACATTCTTTATCTTTGAGAACATCAGCATCCATTCCAACTATAAAGAATGTACTTAAACATACAATTATTTGAGGGACAAATGTCACATCTATCAAATCTAATGGAAAGATAATAAAAAGGCATTTTCTCGCTTGTCATAAAAACCAGATTCACTCTGAGATCTACTGCTCATCACGCATTGCTTTATTCAATCTAATAACTTCATAGACAATATCACTCAAAATAGAAGGATGAGCTCATGCAGTCTTAATGTTTAAAGGGGAAATTCTTTTTGCTAAGAAAAATGAACTTCTGTCACCTCTTTTTAATTCCCAGTTTTCATCATATTACTAGTATTTTATCACACACATACACACACACACACACACACACACACACACACTGCACAGTCCAAGGAAGTGGGCAGTGCTGACTACTTTGGGGCCATTTTTGATGGAGGACAACAAGATTTCTGCAGCAGGCACAGGGAGATTATCCCCGGAGCAGTGATGACCGCCCATTCATTCTGCATCACTGGCTCTGTCCTTCCTCTCAACTGGGCTCAGTGGGCTGTGACAAACTCTAAGTGCTGCTGCCAGCTTTAGATCGAGTATCCAGACACCGCCCCCCCGCAGTGGGAGAGCACCTGTGGGACACACTGGCCTTGACCCTGGGGAGTTCCTGCTCTGCTCCTAAGCAGCTGAAGGAAGAAAGATGCTCCTTCTCTGTGCTTCTGACCTCCTTTTTCTCCCCTTTCCTCTCAATGCTCACATTTTCCGTGGAGTTCTATGAAGACCGAGTGTCAGGGCTGGGGATTTAGCTCAGAAGTTTGGTGGCCTGCCTTGCAAGCACAAGGACCTGAGTTCAGTCCCCGGTACCAAAAAAAAAAAAAGACCAAGTGTCCTTTCTCATCTCTAAAAATGAGGGAAAGCTCTCACCAGCCCTAGGTATAAAGGGTCAAAAGAGGGGGCAGTTCCCAGAAACTTATGACTGCTTGTCTTACTCACTTTCTTATTCCTGGGACACAACACCAACACTCACAACATAAAGGAGGAGAGGTTTATTAAGGTTCAAGTTTGAGTTCATGGTGAGATGGTTGCAAGACAAGAAGGCATGGTACAGGGTCTGGTGGAGGACAGCTGCTCACCTCATGGTGAACAGGAAGCAGAGAGAAGAGAAGAACTGGGGAGGGAATAAAACTTTCCAGGCCATACCCCCAGTGAGTACCTTTTTCAACCAGTCTCCAAATCATAACATCGGGCCAGCTGTAGCACCCCATAATCCAGTCACCTTCCACAAGGCCCTGCCTCTGATGCATGATGCTCTGGGGGGACATCCAGGTAGAAACCATAACACTGCTCTTGAGAGTGGGGTTGGCTCAGAAGCAGCTGTGGCCTCCTATGCACACAGCTCAGCAGGCAGGGAGCCTTCAGGGAGTGAACATCCTCCTAAGACCCTTCTGTGTGCTGCTGGTGCCTCACATGGGCCTAATATAAGGGGAAGGCACAGCACCAAGCAGGCTGTGGTACATTCCTTAGAGATCAGCCTCTGAGGGTCACAGAGAGTGCAAAAGGAAGGAGAGGGATTGGGACCTGGAGGTGGAGGTAGAGGTTCTCCGGAGCAGCTCATTCGGGGACTAGGCAGGTCTCACCTTCACATCTTAGTTCCACAGCTTTCAAAATGCCTGGTTGGGGGATAGATTAATGGAGGATGACTTGAAACAATTTCAAGATTGGAATCGTATTGTCTTGTGTTGCCTTCTTCAAGTAGTATTTTTACAGGGCTGAAGTTTTGTGTTGATATTGTCATTGGTCCCCTTCCATTGTTGCAATAAATAGTCTAGCACCTATAAAAAATTAAATGTCCCCAATGGGAGGCTTCCAAAGGAAACCTAGGTAACACCTCCAAGTTGAGTTGAGTGGTGATTGTTTTTCTTTGGTCAAGTAAAAACCAGAATGAGGTTTTCTTCTGCAGAAAGGGGATACTGTAGTCTAATTTTTAGACATCTGATTCACAATTTTTGGCTTGCTATTTCATCCAAGACAGGAGAGGAAATGCTGAAAGAGACCACAGTGAGAAATCTCACTGCTGTGATTTAAATTGGGCAGAAAGAGATGAGAAGTCCTTTTAACCTCTTTTAATTTTTCAAAGCTCAAAAACTATTGTCATTCTGCCAATACATATGCACTTTCTTATTTACACTATTCAAAAGGAAAAAAATAGGCAAGAGTTGCCCAAAGTATATTCTACAAAATCACTAGCCTGGAGAGATGTGCAGGGACAAAGGTCTTCAAAATCAATGTAAATTTCCATAAGACCAATATACACAATTACATTCCTCTTAGAGATTTACAGTGAACTTCAGCATGAAGAAGACTTCACAGATAGGCATATATATAGAATCTCATTGCAATATCTTACTTCCCCAATAATTGCTGAAGCAAATAATTTTTATGACAATGATCATTCCATAGGGCATATTTTAATAGGTTAAAATTATTCATTAGATTAACATATATATATATATATATATATAGAAATGCAAAGCTGAAAGAGATTTTTAAGTTAGCCTTCATTCTAAAACCTTTCTATATGGACAACCACAGGCCTTCACAGTAGGTTTATTTTCTGTTTCTTTCTTTCTTTTTTTTTTTTTTTTTTTTTTTTGGTACTGGGGATCAAACTTGGGACCTTGCACTTGCAAGGCAGGAGGTGGTGGAACCACTGAGCTAAATCCCCAGCCCTGAGCTTCTTTTCTTTTATCCTTTTTAGCCAAAATGATAGGATTAGGAAATGCATCTCTTTACCATGGCCTGCACCTTCTTTGCCTTTCGTGTGTACCATGACTGTCATTTCTGTACCTTTTCCTCAATATGTCTTCCTTTCTTTGTTCCTTGATGATCCAAATCCATTCTGTTCCCTTTTAGGGTGAGGATAAGTCTCATCTCACTGCAAAGCCTCCTTGAAGATGTTTCCATTTGGATTAGATCAGTAAACTTTTCTTAGTTGACTCATTCACGTTAGACTGCACCGTGACCTGGAGATGGAAATGGAGATGCGTCTTTATGCTAAGGAACATTGTGGTCTGATAGGCAGCACAGTCACACCACCAACAAAACCTAAGTGTGCTGCTCTTTCTGACGAATATGGGAAAGTCCTCACAGGAAAAGGACAGAGAAGAAGTTGTCATTGCAGATTCAGGACCGAAGTTCTTGTGTTTGTTTGTGCCTCAGAGTCACACAGGCAATTAGAAGAAACTGAAATGCCTTTTGTAGGAACACACACACACACACATACACACACATGTGTACACGCACACATGCACACATGCAAATATAGAATAGAATTTTGAAGGCAACCCATGATATTGTATTGAAATACAGATATCCAAATATTAAAATATTGTGATATATAGATGAGATTCTTTATGAATGCTTTAAGTAATTAATGAGATACAGTGGTGACTGATAATTACCAAAAATTTGAAACAAAAACAATATTTTAGATATTTCCAATAATTATAACATGACTTGAAAATACCTATCACCTATGTTTTGGACCAAGTCCTAGCTCTCTGTGGCTATATTTACTGTTAAATTTCAGCTGGAGGCTCGTAAATATGAGTTTTTCCTGTGTGAATTCATAGATATTACCTGTGCTTTATCTACTACAGGTTAAAATCCTTATACTGGAGTCACTAGGTAAGCAAGACCTTTCCCCTGAGCTAAGAGGTAGTCTTTGAGAGATAGACAACAGCTCTTCTGGTGGACAGAGACATTTAGAGCAATCACAGCTGATGAGAAAAAACATCCCATGTACAACAGCACTAAAAATACCTAAGAATATTCTTAGTCAAGAAGATGAAAGATCTGTCCACTGAAAACCATAAGACACTGAAGAAAGAAACTCAAAAAAGACACAAATAAATTGAGGGATATCCCAAGCTAGGGTTCAGAAAAATGGATTTGTAAATATGTACCTATTTTCCAGAGGAATATATGAATTCCACACAGTCCCTATAAAATGATCCTAAAATTTGTATGGACCAGAAATCTCTGACCAGCCAAAACATTTTAAGATAGGAAAACAAAGTTGGAGGTATCACACTTCCCGACTTTAAAATGTGTTGCAATACTATATTAATAAAAATATGGTGCTATTATTTTTTCAAAGTCAGATATCAGTGGAACAGAATAGAGAGTCCAGAAATAAGCCCAAGAATACACAGGCAACAAATTTTTAAAAATCCCTACACCCTCCAGGTAGAAACAATATGGGAAGAGTGGTGACCTCAATAATTGGGGCTGGCCAAATTGGATTTCCACTTGGAAAATAATGGAACCTGGCCCTACTCAAAAATAAACTAAATAGATGGAACACCAAAATAAAAGGCCAAAAGTGATAATTGTGGTAGAAGGGGAAAAGCTCATTGGCATTAGCCTTGAGGATGAGATTTTACATATCATAACAGAAGTACATCCCACAAAAGTGGAAATAAATCAATGGGACTATATCAAACTAAGTCTTCATGGCAAATGAAGAAATCTGTGAAATGAAAGCACAAACTAAAAATATTTGCAAATCACATGTCCAGTTAAGGGGTTAATATCCTACATTGACAAGGAACTCAAACAAGTTGATAGTAGAAAAACATAAACTGATTACAAAATGGGCAAAAGGCCTGCATAGGAATTTCTTCAAAGAGGGCACAAAGATGACCAGCAGGTATATGACAAAAAGATGATCATTACCACTAGTCACCAGGGAAACGCAAGTAGAAACTGCTGAGAGACTTGCTTACACTTCTCAGGATGGTTGTTAGCAAAATGTCAAAAGGTAACAAATGTTGGCAGGAGTGAAAAGAGGACCTTCATGCATTGTTGGTGGTATATGCGAGTTACAGTCATTAAAATGGAAATGGAAATGGAAAATAGACTCAGAAATTCCTTTTCTGGGTACAGACTGAATGGACATCACCTGCATTGCTGAGCTCATCACTCAACAGGGAGACATGGGAGCAATGCTAGCACTTACTCATGGACAGATGGATAAAGATGGTGCGGAATATTTGCACTGGGACATCATTCTGCCCTCAGGAGAATGAGAGCTGCTATTTTCCATCACATGAATGAGCCAGCAGGATATTATGTTAAGTGGAGCAAGACAGCTACAGAAAGAAAAACTACTCCATAATTTCATTTACATGTGGATTTAAAGAAATCATAAAGGTGTAGGGAAAGTGGGAAGGGTAGGGGAAAGGAAATAAGGAACTAGAAAAAAATATGAGAAAAGGAAAAATGGAAACAAAGTCTTTGTAAATAGGGGAGGATGAAGGGGGTGAAAGGAAGGCAGGATATGGGGAAAAATGAGAATCAAGATCTGTAATGAAAAGGTACAAGATCCCAGTGATGACTGTAACTGCACTGCATGCTTAAAAAGTACCAATAAATTGAGTAATATTTTTTAAAAATTAAATTAAAAAGAATCAAGCGGGGTGTGGTGGCGCACGCCTGTAGTCCCACCACTTAGGAGGTTGAGGCAGGAGGATTGCTGTGAGTTCGAGACCTGCCTGGGCTACATAGTGAGTTCTAGGTCAGTCTCAACTACATAGTGAGACCCTGTCTCAAAAACAAAACAAAACAAAAACAAACAAATAAAAAATCAAATACATAGGAAGAGAGAACATAAGAACCTGGTAACCAGAACTGGTAGCAAGAGCTGGGTAGCAAATGTGGAGCTGTGAGCCAGAAGACACCAGGGAGCAGACACAGGGTGTAAGAAGTCTGAACTCCTGCATACGTAACAACTGCCAGGGAGACTGTCCTGCGCATGGGTCTCCTGCTAGATGAGTAGGCTTAACTGCTTTTGCCATCAAAAAATAAAATAAAATAAAAAAGCAAAAGTTGATGAATATGTTGTTTCACTATAATAACTTCTTTACTATGTGTTTATATCTCATAATATGTTGCATACCTGAAATATAGATGATAAAATTTCTTTTGAAAGAGTTGTGAAATCAACAGACTTGACAAAATAAATCATACGATGATCTTAGTGGCTGGCGTATGAGTTACAAAGGGAGAGAGGTGCTTGGCGATTTTTAGAAATACTCATAGACAACAAAATATATAAAGGCTGCTTCTACTGCCTGTGTTCTTGCTTTCACGTTGCTCCGCTTTTTCTGATTTAAAGGAAAATCACGAACATATCAAAATCGAGGAAGAAAGCACGTATGTGTCTGTGTTTGCGCGTGTGTCTGAAGTGTGTACATTTCCTTGATTAGATTATAAATGCCTTAAGGCAAATCTGCATCCTAGATCTTGTACCTTTCTCAACAACGTTGTGCAAATCCCAGATGCTCAATGAAATATCTCATCCTAAAGCCTTCCTTAAGGGTCATCCCGATGACTCATGCTAGGAGAGATATATTGAAACATAAACCCTCGGCACAATAATGCTAAATCAAATCATTTCTGTACGGGAAGGTTCGGACAGAAAGGCTAAGGGCTATACAGCACTAACATGTTCAATGTGCCTTCAAGAACTCAGCTAAATAGGACAGGAACAGTAGGGAATTGCTTAAATAATTTACAATGTGGGCCTACGGTACGAGAGTGAATGTTAGGCACTCACCAAAATCACTGTAAAGAACCTTAGAGACATGGGCACATATTTGCAATGTAATCAATGTGAGAAAATAGCTTACGACAGCGTATGTACCCGAAGACGAGTTCCCAGGCTCTCCCCACACATTAGAATGGAAAGAATATATAACTTTTAATTGATTCAAGGGTGAAAAATCAAATTGGGCCTGGGGCTGAGAACGGAGGGGGAGCCTGCGGCGGCACCTGCATCTTTTTTCATGACCTTATTTCAAGGATGTCCTTTTCAAAGGGCACCCAGCGGGAGCTGCACAGACAGGTTTCCAGGGGCTTCACACAGAAAGAGGTGCCGTCTCTCTGCCCATCTCTCAGGATGCAACCCAAGAGCGATCTTAGGGCTCTGCACCTTATACCGCCAGCCCTCGGTGGGTGTCCTAGGGAGCCACCTGGGACTGGAGGGCCCAGCCACGCCTCTCACTCTTGTCACTGGTGCACCGTGTTGTGTCCAAGGAAGCAGATGTCACTTTAAAGTGGGGATAGAGAACCTGTGCCACATATGCCATGGCAGGTGGGTGCGCCAGCTCGTCCCAGCCCCCAGGCATTGCTGCTCAGGTTTAACCGCCGCATTGGCACCTCGGGATAAATAAGTGGGTTTGGGTTGCAATTTGGGCACAAGGCCTCTGAAAGCCTCTCCATCCCCGCCGTAAGACTGAACAACCAGGATCAGGTCTCACCTGAGAGGTTCCTGCAGGAGACAGCAGGACAGGCAGGTGAAAGATCCACACCTGGGAGGTAGTTACAGATGACAGGAGGGCAGGTGCACGAAGGCCACAGACTAGCAAAACTCGGGAAGGGAAGAGGAGGAGCAAACTGAGGAAAGAGAAGGGAGAGAACTGCCCCAGGTTCTCCCACCACAGCCGAGGCAGGGCTGCTGGGAGCCTGGGCCCCGGGATGAGGTCAGTTTCTCCACTGCACAACCAGGTTGGCAGTTTTGTTTTTATAGATTGCAAAGCAAGAAACAGGGAAGGGTCTTTAATTATACTTGTGATCTCAGGGGCGATAGCTATTGAGAGAAACACTGGCTGCGCAGTACTCACCAGCATACCAGGAATTGGCATGTCCACAGCGGTACAGTGAAACCAAGAGCCGGGAGGGTCCCCTCTGAGGACTATTTACTGTAGCAAGTTTCTGGTTCCTCCCTGTGGGCACACTACGCCTTCACTGGTCACCTCAGCAACCCCCTAGCCTCACCTGTCTCAGACCTGCACCCTCCTGTTTCAGCAGCTGTGTAGAATGGTGCTACGTGGCTGTAGCCAGAGAGGTTCCTCTGGAGCTCAGGTGATCCAGCACCTTACACATCTCTCCCGAGTCCAGGATGGTCCTATCACTGCTGACAGGGAGTCTACTAGGCAGGTGTGGGCAGGCTGCAGCAAGCACAGGTATAAGTGCTTCTGTCCTTGTCTCCTGACCAAACAGACTGTCTTGAGAAACGGTTTCTTACCTAGGCTCACTCAAGGCTTTTTCTTGAGACTGTTGTGTAGTTCGGCTGGCCTCGAACTCACTGTGTAACCCAGGCTGGCCTCAAACTCTCAGTGACCCTCCTGCCTCAGCCTCTTGAGCGCTGAGATTACAGGAGTGCACCACCACTCCTCCTCCAAGCATTTCTGTATGAATAAAGACTCTTCAATTATTCACGGATACCAGAAGAAAGGTAAAAGTATCCAGGAAATGGTAAACACCAGGAAGGATGGAAACAAAATAGCAAACAAATCAATATTCAGTTATGCACACAATCACGAAGCTTAAGAAGAGGGAAGTCTTGCTTTTGTTTATAGCGCTATTTCTCCTGAGCCCCTGAAGATGCAGACAAATTGGAAGACTCCAAACTGCAATGTTAATCACTAAGGAGGTGGAAGGATTGGTTTAAAGAAAAAAAAAATGACCGAGGACATAGTGTAAGCTTGGGCAAGTGTGGCTATGGGAGGGATCACAAAGTAAACCCAAGACAGGGAGGAAGCAGGACTCATTAGCATCAAATGAAGAGGTGCGAGTTAAAAGAACAGGAATAAAGAGAAAATTGCCCCCAAATGTTCAGAGATGGTATTGTCAGTCCCAAGAAATTAGCAGTTAACTTGTCAAACCCCTAAAACCTTTGATTTTGAGGACCGGCGTGGAGGGCAGAGGGGAGTTCCTCGAGGCTGCCTGGAGAGTCGAAAGGCTGGAGATTGGCCAAGGAGGCCAGGTTTGGGCTTCTGAGTCAGAGCTGCGGCATGACAAGAGAAAAGTAGACCCGGATTCTTCACTCATGTGAAGGCCAGCTGAGGGAGCATTTAATTCACAGATCTTTGCCTATGGAGGGCAAAGGCTGCAAGGCTCCTGGGCAGAGGAGACCCTGGGCCCTGGTTTTTGCACTAGCACAGCATAGCTTGGGTCTGAGTGATTCTTGATTTTAGGCTTTTCACTTAAGAGAAACCATGCACTATTTACCTTTCTGTGTCTGACTTTGGTCACATCACACTCTGATCTCAGGACCCATCCATTTTTCTGGGCATGACTTGATTTTGTTCTTCCCAAGGGCTGACTATTGAATTCTGGGGACTGAAGGACTTTGCAATCACAGGGGATGGCACAATGTACAGAGTGCACCCAGTAAACTGGCAAGATCCCTGCAGGGGTGTGCGGTGCCTTACCTACTCATCAACCTCCCCAGAGCAAACTTCTTTCTCTCCTGCTCCTGGGGACCTCACCCACAAAGCCCCAGACCCACAGACCACAGCACTGCCTCCTCCTGGTGGAACTTGTGGGGCACAGCTCCCTCTTGTCTTGATCCCTAGGCCCACAGTGGTCCTCCCTGGGTTCTGGAGGCTGCCTGCTTCTCTGGCCCAGACACCTGGTACCCCTGATTGCAGCACTTCCTCTGACTGCATGGGACACAATCTGCCCAAGTGTTTCTCCCTTGGTAAAGCCTCCCAGAGAGTCTTGCTAAGGTGCTGAGTTTCCCAGGCTGGACTTAAACTTGACAAACTCCTGCCTCAGCCTCCCAGAGTGCTGGGCTTAGAGACCTGCACCACTGCGCTGGAAAGATGTGTTTTGCTTAAGTCAGCAGACACTTTCCATGGCCACCAGGACTGGTTGGCCATGCTGAGCCACTCGCCTGTCACTCCTGTGTTCTGAGACCATGGCATCAATCCCTGAACTTGGGGAGGAACAGTGATACCTATCAGGAAAATGGATGTTTTCAGGCTGAAAATGTCAGCAGTGCCAGAATCTGTCTAAAAATGCCTTGGAGTCAAGTCCAACACCAGAGGCCTGAGCTGTGAGCCTCAGGGTCAGGCACACTGCAGGCCAGCCGTGACTCCAGGGATCAAACACACTGCCGGTCTTGTCGTCTGTACCGAGTCGCCATTGTGAGGCCATCCTCTGAGGTCCACTCCACTGTCCCTGGCCTTAAAGGAAGACAGATGTTAACCACAGGAAAGCAGCAACACTAAGTGGGGTCAATCCACCCAAACACACTGGCTTTATAAAAGAAAAAAGCCCTCATGGAAATATTTCCTATGAAACAAGCCTGACAAGCAAAACCATTGGTACAAATGTCCGGAACAGCCCAGGGCCAGCGGCAGACGCTGCAAAAGCCAGGCGACAGGTCGGCGTGTTCACGTTTCAGGGGTTCTCAATTCCACTGAAGCCTGGTTCCCGGGGCTTCGCCAAGGTCCCCACCCAGGCCAGCCAGACTCAGCGGGACCTCGGCTGTGCCCCCAGCGGGCCCAAGGGAACCGGATGGACCCTAGCGGGCAGGGTGACCCACTCACTCGGGGTCTCTGGAGAGCTCACCTAGGGGCAGCTGAAAGCCAGAGCGCAGGGACGGAAGGCTATGTCCAGCAGGAGGTGCTGATGAGACCAGGGCCCACCCAGGCCTTTTCTTCCCTGTAGAAGGGGAAGCGAGAAAAAAAGACTCATAGCTCTGTCAATGAGGCAATGCGCAAAGCAAGGTCATTTCTGCCAGCGGCCTTTGTCTGTTCCTTCTAACCCTTACTTTCAGCTTTGTGAAGTAGAGATCGTGCTTACTTCTTCCCAAGGTCAAACGCCTTGTAGGAGGAAAGTCCAGTCTAGAGGACACGCCATGCCCCAACTGTATGCTTTGTGAACTTACAATCTGATGAGGAGG
The DNA here is from genome assembly GCF_012274545.1 of Fukomys damarensis. NCBI lineage: Eukaryota > Metazoa > Chordata > Mammalia > Rodentia > Bathyergidae > Fukomys > Fukomys damarensis. Next base: position 34,617,686 of record NW_022900937.1, on the reverse strand, counting down.
GTTTTTTTGTTTGTTTGTTTGTTTGTTTTTTTAATCATTGAACAACTGCAGTCCAGGGGTTGCCATTTAATTAACCAACACTTTTTTTTTTTCCTGTCTGAAATGTGTCAGATGGGGTCAATCAAGAAAGCGCAGTTTCTGTACAATACTGGTCCCTGGGAAAACCAGCCCGGAGAACCTTCTGGTGGGCATCAAAAAGGACCCACTGCAGATGGCCGCAAATGCAGACCACTGTGGGTGTGCACAGGCACAACTCAGGGAGGCGATGGCACACGGGCAAACAGCCTGTGTTGGAGGCCAGGTGGTGCAGTGCTCAGTCTGAGGAGGGGCGCTGCTGGTTCCCAGATCTTTGAGGGTATTGCTTGGCTACGTGGCAACTGCTAGGTTGTTGAGACAATGACTGAGCTGCATACAAAAAAAAGACACTACCCTGAGCCAATGACTGAGCCGCATACAGAAAAGGGACTGGGACTCAGCACCACACAGGTCTTGCTTTCCTTCCGTGTTCGTCCTTTGTCCATCTTCCTTCCTGCCTGGCAGTCGTACAGATTAACAAATGGCATATTCAAACATGCACTATACTTTACCATCTCTCCACATCGCTGCCTTGCCATTTGAGACTCCACCGCCTCACTTTCCCCGGTTTGCAGAGGGAAGCAGAGGGTCTGTAGGGATGCTCGCTGGGCCCTGAGGCAGTAGGAATGGGGTCAGAGCAGGGTCACTGTGACCCGGAATTGGTCCTCTTACCCCTCGGTTTCAGAGCCCTTCACGGCGGCTGTTTTATTGTATCTGTGAGTCCCTCCTCATCTGTAATTATGACCTGTGGCTGAGAGATGCAGCCCAGACAATCACATTTACCTACCAGTGCAAATCTCAGAAGCGCTGCTTTCACCCACCTGCACACAAAGTCATCTCTTCCACGTTGGTTAGTAAGGAGAATAACCGTGAGGGCAGTGCTGCGACTGTGTGATTCATTTTAATAAGTACTTCTTTATTCATTGGTGATAAGCCATTCAATTAGACAACCATTTATTCTCTGATTTTTTAAAAATCTATTGTGGCGCAGACATTTCTCTACACAAATGTTCTGAACTGGCAGTTAGAGTCTCAGCCTCCAGGAAAACAGCTGGTAGGTGGGCACATTTTTCCTTTTCTTTATTTTTTTGGATTTTTTGTTTTAAAGAGTCTTACTATGTTGTTCAGAATGGTCTCACACTCACTCTATAACCCCGGTTGGGATTGACTGAACTCCTGGCGATCCTCCTGCCTCAGCCTTCTGAGTGCCTGGATTAGTACTCCACCATGCCTGGCTAGATGGAAACTGCTAACATCAGGAATAAACAGAACAATCACAGCAAAGCCCTAAAATTTATTGGTGCTCATCCTGAGCTTCCAATTTCTATTATGATTTCACCAAAACTATGTTACTGACAGCTCCTCCTACTGAAATTTTAATAAAGAAATTTCACTGTTGTTTTAAAAGTAGATTTTCCTTGGGGAGGGTAGTTTCAAATGCCATGTTCTGTCCAGTGTGACATCTCAGTAGAATCTCACCGATGGTCATGATCATCAGTAATGCATTACTATGGAATATACCAAAAACTACTGAATTCGATTCCTTCTTGTGAGCACTGCACCGATGTCAACTGTTCCTGACACACAACATGTGACAAAGCACTAGAGCAGATGGAGACACAGTGAATCTTAACTAAATTGGGCCTTAAATTGAAGGCCTGTCAAGTTTTCTCTTGCTGAAGCTACACTTTTCTGCACTGACAATCCTATACTGCATATTAAACTTGACCCCTGGGAAGCCGAGACAGAAACTCACCTTTCGCATACTAATCTGCCACAAAGGATGGAATTCCTAGACATCCCAGAAGCAAAGACAAAGCACAGATCTGCTGCGATCTGCTGCTAAGGGAGAACTTATTTCAGTGTTAATGCTTCCCTTGAGAATCAATCCTTCCCCAAAAGCTTAAAGCCTTTTGTAACCACAGAACTCACTTTACAAACATCCACTGTCCAGGAAGCAGCTCTCTCTCCGAACCTGGTTGTCCTCCAGCTACTCAGCACCTATCTGCGCTTGCGAAGGTCGAGTCCATTTGAAGTGTCCAAACCTTCCTGGGGAGATGGTTTCCTTCCCACAGGGGAAGGCTGGCCCATGTTTTTCATGCTGATTCACAGAAACCCATGAAGAAGGTGGTGGGGAAGCCAGGAGGGAGATGGCCTGACCGAAAGGTCCCCTTCCAACAGAGACTCTACAGGTCCATCTGAAGAGTTCACACAGGAGCCCAGGAAAAGAGCCGAGTACATCACTCATAGGTCCCCTGGAATGAGTGTGCATTTCTCTGGCATTCACCCCAATATGCTATTTCTTGTAAGAACTTAAGATATCATCTCAAAATTACCAATACTCACCAAGAAAAGAAAGTGTCTATGCTCCTAGCCAGAGGAAAAGGGCAGGAATCTGTACTGTAATGCAGCTGTGTGGCTGACACTACTTCCGGTATGACCGTTCCCCTTCTCAGGAAGAGGCGGCTATAGCTGGTTCAGTCCTGCTATGGATAAGCAGGAGTTGTTGTTACATGAAAGTGAATGAAAAAGAAAGTCTGCATGTTTCATGTTCACAAGTTAATGAGTTTGAGGGTGAGTTTATATCTGTGGGACCATTACTGATGTCACAGCTGACTCAGACACTACTCTGAAGCTGACGCAATACTGTCACCCACAACTTAGAGGAGGAGGGCTTTATTTTGGGTCACAGTTTCAGTTCCATGGTCTGCAGTAAGAAGATGGCAGAGCAGCCGGCACAGGAAAAGAAAAACAGCCCATGGCAGCCTGGAAGGAGAGACAGAAGGGAGCAGGTGGGAGGAGCAGGCCCCATTCCGGGTCACACCCCAGGTGGCCACCTCCAAACACACTCCATTTGCCAACAAGTCTGCCACAGCACCCCCATGATCCCCTTCCACACACATGAGAATTCTGAGGGTTTTCCAGATCCGTACTACAACAAAGGCTATAAATACACCCTTCACTTCCCAAAGATCCCTCTTATTACTCTGTCTGGCTTCTTAGCAAGAAAAGTAAAGTTGACAATTGAGCACTGGTAGTAAGAGGTCCTTGTCCTTTGCCAGTGCCTAAAGGAAGGACTTGATGGACCTGTGGCGACTGATACCTGGTCCTCTGTGACTGACTTAGTAAGGGGTGTGCAGCCCATTTCTGGACAATGTGAAGTGAGAACATGTTACACCAGCTATCAGGAAGTTTCTATTAAAAGAAAGACACTTGGACAAGTGGTCTTGTGACTGTGTGGGACAGCTCTGAGGGCAGGAGGTGTCCTGGCAGTGTGTCGCAGGGAGGGGATCTAGCCCGAGGGCAGCCCTGCACTTGGATGGAGTAGGAGAGGAGGAATTCTGTGGTGGTGTGAGGTTTCCTCATTGAACAAAGAATGAAGCAATCATAATAGAAGCCATTTGACAAAATTCAGAGATAAAACTCAGAAAGCAAGGAAAAGAATTTCTGATGCTTAAACCCACAATTCTCCCACAATATTGTTCTACAGCTATTTTTACAAATTAATAAAGTACTAATTAATAAATTATTAAGTTTACAAATTAATAAAGGGCAATATACCAAGAGGTCCAAGTTGTTTCACAACATTTGGAGGCCTCAAAGCCAGGACGTCAAATGTTGCAGGGTAATTTTTCACGGAGGGATAAACTTCAGAGGAGGAATTTCTAGGAAAGAGTTTGAGGTGTTCTTTTAGAGCTACATTTCTGATAAGAAACACATTTTAAAGCCAACATTTTATAAATGATGAATGTTTTGGCTGCATCCCAGTAAACATCACTTACTACTTTCATACAGAAATAAATTAGATAAGGCAAGTTTCTGAGAAAACATCCGGAATCCATATTCCTAACAGTCATTCATTTTCTTACTATTAAGATAGATTTTACTCAGCGTGGTAAAAGTAAAGCTATATAGTTTATAAAGATGCAGGACCATTTGTCATCTGTTGTGTTCCCAAATTTTATTTGTAATGTTTTGGAAATTCAAACCCAGGATCTGATTGCTTCCTGATGTAGCAGGTTTCAGATTTTAATGCACACATGACTGCTGCACCAAAACTTCTTGCTCTCCCATGCAAAAGGAATGACAGATACAATGATCCAATAATATATTATCTTTTCTGTATAAAACCAAGTAAGAAACTATTTTAGCTTGAAGGGAGTTATTGTCATACACCCCATATCCCACTTTACTTCATTCCATCCCAACTCAGACACTGAATCGAAAATGACCAAAAGAGCTGGAGAATTTAGTGAGGGGAGGAATGAATCAGGACCCCAAACTGACAGAAAGGTTAGTATTAGGACACAGAATCCATGTAATTGCAATCCCATGTATTTAAAAAGTGCTAGAAAAAAAGTACAGAAGCCAGAAACAAGCACCAAATTGAATACTGAGAAAGTCAAACTACAAGCTTTGAGATGAAAAATACACCAGTTGAGACAGCTCACAGGTGAGACATTTCAGATCGGAGGATTTGTGAATGTGAAGAGGTAAGAACAATACTAGAGAGGGATCTTTCTCCACTGGGAAGGGGATTAAGAGAAGGGGGGAGAGGGGAAGGAGGGGAAGGAAAAGGGATGAAAAGAGGAGTGAGGCTGTGTTCTATCCGCACACAGAGTGTGAGCGTCATGTAGCGCACACAGACTACCCAAACTTCTCAGACAGTAAAGATACGCAAAACAAGATTCTGTTCAAAACAAACATAAACCAGCTTGTTCAAAATGAGAAACTTGCTCCTGAACTATTCCAGTGACCCACGAAATAGGTAATGGATGACACCAGAAGGGGCAAGGGCTGTGGAGCAAAGATATTTCGATAATTTGTGATTGAACGCAAGCACAAGTGATGAAAATTGCATACCAATGCATCTAAGAAATGCAACGAGCCTCAGGAGAGGTCCATCCTGAGACCCTCGCCGAGACACACTATCATCAAATAGCTCAAAATCAGTGAGAAAACTAAAAATTAGAGGAGAAGAGGACTTCTTGGAAAGAGAAACAAAGTGAAGGCAACCGTTTTCTTGTGAGAACCGAAGCAAAAGAGAAGACAATTAGCGCTGGCTTTAAATCAGGAAGTAAAACACCACCAACCTAAGATTCCAACTCAGCAAAAGCGCACGGAATGGGAATCACCGAAGAAGGAGAGAAAAGAGACAGAAAAGGTATTTGAAGACCCATACCAGCTTTCTCAAACGAACTCTCTTCAGCTTGCTGCAAACCTTCTGTTCAATTTCTAGAGATCTGAATAAGTGAATAATAATTTGTTGGGCCCCTTACCTCTCTACTACTTTCTATAGAAACAGATTTTCAAATATTTTTACTGCGTCAGTGTGGAAGTATGGTACAGCCTTGATGTATTATCGACCTGAAGTGATTTTTTAAGAAAACAATCACAGTCCTATAACTCAATGAGGATTTGACACAATGAAATACTCCATAAAGTAGATTGTTCAAGGAAGAAAAAAGTCTGTCAGGTGGACAGTGAATAGCACAGGCACGGAAGGGCAATCCATGGTCCCCTTGGGGTTCAAAGAGGAGATCCTGGGAAAGGAGCCAGGTGTGGGTGTCACTTTTATTCCCATCTTGAGTTAAATCTGCTCACGTTTAACAAAGGTTTGCTTGTGTACATCTGCCTGCTGTCCTACCGTCCGACACCCCAAGCCTCCTTAGCATGAGCAGTTTCTTCTCCCTTTAGCACTTGCTGCACTCTGACTGGCACTGTCCTGAGGAAACAATCAAACTCCAAGAAAACACAGCTATTTTGCAAGTGAGATATGAGAGGCTGTGGCTTCTCCAAGGCCACGTAACTTACTCATGGAATCAGAACTTTCATCTGAATTGTAATACTCAAACAAGCGACAACCAAATCATTATCTTTTTCATGATTGTTTTTTGGCAATGCTGGTGCTCAGACCATGGCCTTACCCATGCCAGGCAAGTGTTCTGCCACTGAGAGGCACGGCCAGCCACTGTCTCAATCTTCAGTATTTTTTTGTACATGCAATATGATTTCCATTACGTAGAAACACTAACAGAAGGTTTTAGAATCCAAGAAAACAAGCATTGCTTTCTTTTCTACTTCTGATGGTCTGATTTCTTACTGTGGGCTTTAATTCCTACTTGTGGAGAGCTGCAGGCTTTGCAGTTGCACAGCATTTGAGCCACATGAATGCCTTTGCTGCCTCTGTCCCCACCTGGTGCGGCCTGTGTGACTTCAGGGTGCCCTTGGATTCCAGGACAGGTGGTGGCTCTCTCCACGGGGGCCCTCGGGCAGATGGCTGCTTGCAGAGAGAACACAGAGGCAGAGGTTTTGCGCCTGCACTTGGGAGCTGCGGTCTACGTCCTCTTTGACATCTGCAGAGATTCGCCTTCTCAGAGCTTTTGCCCTTGCAGCAGTCGGTGCCTGGCGGAGGCAAAAGCAGCCCAGTTCTGCATGTGGAGCGCGCCCGTTACCACACTAATGGAGAACAGCAGTCTGCTTTTGCCATGTTTATTCAGTGGTTCTAAATGGGAGAACACAGTGCGTAATGCGATGTATTCACTCTGCTCAATGCTTAGGAGCAGTAGAGCCATCACCTTTAGTAAGACACAGAACAGAGTGTTTGCAAACAGAGAGAAGTGCAATTTCGGAGGAAAACTTTCTAAGAAAGTAGTGGAATTAGGATCCAAGTGGTCCTCTTGATCTGAAGTAAGTGTTAGTTGGTGACCCTGAATCTTCTTTCGAGTTATTTCTCCAATACGGGAATTCTGCTCCTCCGGTATGTTTGGGGGTGATTTCCCGGGCAGGGAGGAGGAGTGTGCTTTCTCTAACTTCACAAGCAGAGCTGCTAATTCCACAGTCTGGAGCGGCCCAGCCAGCCCTACAAAGGTGCCGCAGGGTTCAAGAATTTGGGCAAAGCACAGAGCTGTGAAGTGAGCGCTGCTGGAAGAGGCCGGGCTTCAAACAAAGATGTGGGCCCAACACACTTGCTCATCACCGTGGGGCTCGCAGCTGCCCCAGGTGGACGCAGAACCGGACGAAGACCCGGTCTGTGTGCCAAGGGCTTTGTCCCCGGCTCCTCCGCTGGCGGGGTCAGCAGGTGACAGATGGGGCCTGACTCTCCTCCTGAGTCTGCAGATCACATGATCTGATGTGTGCAGAACGCGCGCCCGGCAAGCGGGAGCCTTCACTGTGCGTCCATGTGCACGCGCACAGTTACTGTCCTTATAGGACCAACGATGCAAATGTGCCTAATTAGGAATGGCAAACAAGAAAACGCGTGGTTCACCATGGAGACAGTGTGCTAATTAGGAACGCACAAAGCTAGGACTGTAGACCTTCAGTCTGGGCACAAATGATGAGAACCCTAACAGGAGTACCAGATTATGAAATGTAAATGCTGCAAAAGACACTGCATAAATTGCTTTAATTCTCAAAATAGCCTCTCAGGTTACATGGCTATCTCTCTATATTATATATGTATATAGTATGTAATATTAATAATACATATGTTATAGTATAATGAAGTGGTGTCTCTGTTCACAAATAATTATTTCTAGTATTCTGGTCACAAACCAAACTGGACCAGAACCAAATCAGATTTCCCCATGAGGTCAACATTGACCATAACCATTGTGCTTGATTTGGTTCTTATCTAATTCAGTGAGCCGAATCGTGGAAAGAATTAAGTTCCTGAAATGAGATCCCACTATATTAATAATATATAGCAAAAGCACCCCTGGGTGAGAAGTGAAAAATAGGAGGCATCACAATCCCAGATTTATAATTTATATTATGCAAATATAATATATAGCATATTATATATTGTGCACAATATATACATAACATATACTATATGTATATTATGTACATGTATTATGTACATGTATTATGTATATAGCACATCATATATAACAAATAACATATGATATATATGATATTTACTTCATACATATGTTGTTTATATTTTTATGGTACTGGGAATTGATTGAACCCATGGCATTCTCACTGAGCCACAAAAAAGACATTGACAGTCATTTTTATTTTGTCTTCTGAGACAGGGCCGCACTAAATTGCTAAGTGACCTAGGCTGAGTTCGAACTTGAAATCCTCCTTCCTCAGCTTCCCAGAGTGATGGGATTACAGGTATGCATTAACACACCTAGCTTGGTACTTTTGTGATGAAATTGCCCTGCTGATTTCTAGGCTCATGTATCAGGGTGGACAGCTGGTTAAAGAGGGAAGTGGACCCTCAGCCAAGCTCTGTTGACCCCAGACTCTAGACTACAAAGGCACCACTATGTCCTCGTAGCATGAGGTGCTGACTTGGATGTTCCCTCTCTGTGCCTCAGTTCTCCAGCTCCCACATCAGAAGTCGGCATCGGCTCAACCTGCTGCAGAGCCCAGCGTGGAACCTGTTGTTACACAGGGGTTACCACGTGCTTCAGAAATACAATATTTTCCTGGAGTGCTTAATTTGTGGTTTTTATTCTGTTAGGCTGTGATTTCCAAGTAAAGAAAGTCTCTAACTTGATTCTTTTAACCCACAAATGATTCCACAAAAATAATGTCTTTAGTGGCGAGAGATGATATTCTACTTCAGTTCCAACATTTGGTCCAACCAGAATTCTGGTGTTTTAGTATTTTGCTTCTGCTTAGTAGATTCTTTTGGATTCTGATGATAGCCTTTCTTCTTAATGTACATTTATCTCCTTAAGAAAAGTCCTTCATGACACCTTGAAAGAAAGTCATTGACCAGCTTTCCACAGTGATTCTCCAACCCAGGCCAACCTCTGTCCTTTCTCCGACTCTTGGACTCCATTGCTAATTCCAGGTGCTTGTAGCCTATTGGTCCAGCCTTGACCAGATGGGGTGGAGTAGAGCATCCCCATATGCAGATATTAGTCATTTTTTCCTCCCTCTGAAACAAAATACCCAACACCCACAGTTTATAGGAAGAAGGTTTATTTTTGTCTTGTAGTTTCAGAGGGTTCAGTCTGTGGCCAGTTGGCCCCAAGATATAAACAGCACTGTGGAAGGGCCTGGTGGGGGAGAGTGGCTCATCCCAGGGCAACCAGGAAGCAGGGAAAGGAAGAGGAAGGGAAGAGCCAGGAACAAGAATGTACTCTTTGAGGTTACATCCCAGTGAATTGCTCCAACCAGGCCCCACCTCCTAATAGCACCTTTATCCATGATCTGATCAATAGACTAACCCACTGAAGAAGTTAAAGCCCTTGTGATCCAAATCGCCTTCTGAAAGCTCAACCTCTGAGTGTAGGAGACTGGGGGTGGGGGGCATTGTAGATCTAAGCCATGGTAGTGCTCTAGGCACCAGGGCTTGATCTACACTGTATTCACAGGAAGGGAAAACCCAGATGGATTCCTTCACTCTGGGTTATGCACATGACTCTTTCAGTGTGAACATCTCTGCTACATTTACTTCTTTGTTTGTTTATTTCATTTTATTAGTACATGTCTGCAGCACGTGGAGTTTACATTCATCGTAAGGGCTAGACACATGTTCCTAATATCTGGATCCCTTTTTATTCCCCCTTTCTCTTTCCTCTCGCTTCCCTCCCTCTTTCCTTCTCTAAATCTTCTTTAATCGATTTAGTCTTATTGTTGTTATTATTATGTGCTCATATTTATTTCATAGAATGTTTACTTTCATGGTGGGGATTTGGAACGTGTACATGACACATCTTACATCTTTTTGCATCCATTTGCCCTCCCTTCCTCCCCTATGTCTCCCTAGACACCTTCCCAATCTCAACAGATCTAGCTTCTCATTTCCTTCCATCAATTCTTTATTTTGCTCTTTATTTCCACTTTACCCTACACAACTCAGCGATATCATACAGTATTTATGCTTGTATGCCCAATTTATTTCACTTAACATCATAATTTCCAGGCGCATTTGTTTTTACCACAAATGTCTCAAATTTATCTTTGTCAATACTTCCCATTTAGATTCAACGCAATCCTAATCAAAGTGCAACAGCATTCCTCACAGCACTATCGTGAAATTCGTATGGAATGAGAAGAGGCCTAAATATAGCAAAAGCAAACCTGGGTAACAAAAGCAAAGCAAGAGATATCACAATCCCAGATTTAAAGTTATATTACAAAGCTAATGTAATTTTAAAAAATCGGCATGGTGCTGACATAGAATCAGAAATGTGGATCATTGGAGTGGAACAGAAGCACAAACAACCCCCCACACTATTTGAACTTCAGTGAGGCATTGATCTGTTTTTGCTAGAAGCAATAATAAAAATTATCTCGTGAAGCTTAAATTTATTTTTCAGAAGGTTTTATAAGCTACCCATATATAATATCAGTTCACACTTATAGATAAGTAAGACTGTATTGTTCAAGTGAGGAAGGGAAGGAGAGTTAACAGGCTCCTTTGTTAATCAGAGTTCTCCAGAAAGAACTATAAGGAGATGGTAGATAGATAGATAGATAGATAGACAGACAGACAGATAGATAGAAGGATGATAGGGAGTTGTATTTTAAGAAACTGAGCCCTGCAAATACAGAAGAAGCATATGACTTCCTGTCTACAAGCTGGAGGCCTGGGAGAGCCACTGGTTTACTTCCTGTCCAAACCCAGCAGTATGAGATCCAAGTCACAGCATTCCAGTGCAGGACTGGGAGATGCCTGAGGTCAAACAGGGAGAGAGGACTTGTCTTCCTTCATTCTGACTCTGTCCTAGGCTGCATGCAGCAGGTGGCATCCTCACGCTAGGGAGCGTGGCTGGACCTTCTCCACACAGTCGGCTGAGCCAAGTGTCTGTCCCTTCCACACGCCCTCCTCAGAGACGCCTCCCAGCTCTCTGGCACTCCTTGTCCAGTCACATTGACACATGAAATTCACCATCACTGACCCTGGCAGCCCACCTCCTGTTCAATGCTTCTCTATGAAGACCAGTGGCTGCAGGGTCCAAGGTGAATTTCATGCACCCCAGCACCCCGAGGAATCTGCTTGAGCTCCCATGCTCCTTTGCTGTTTCCATCTTTCCCTGCTGCTGTTGGAAGCATTGTGTGGCTCACACTGAGTGCAGAGATGGAGTGGAGGTCACCTGTGTGCCTCTGCTCTGGCTGTTGAGACTTGAGCCACAGCATGGCACATACAAGGCACACAGCTGGCACCCCAAGGGTCCTCCACTTCCTCTGGCTTCACGGACCCCCCGTGATGGCTACCTGCAGAAGGTGACAAGGTACACTTTGGACCTCTATCCACATTCTTGAGAAATAGCCATGTGCCTGTCTTAGAATGTAGTCACGCTGAGGCCTTTGGCTCATGGTGACCATCAGCACATGATTCCCACATGACCTGCCTGTCCACTTCAGAATTCACCCTGTTCTGTTAAGAGGATTTATTATATTGTAGCCTGTGGTCTACTGTGGTAATGCACAGTGCCAGATCTGTCCAGGCAGTGGAGCATATTCCAGACTCCCTAGCAGGACTCAGGTCTGTGGCTTTATTTTCTGCTCAGGTTGGCCTGGAGCTGGTGCATATTTATCAGTATCCTTGCAGGAATAATTTGAGTAACAAGTTGAGTAAGTTAGTTGCATAATCATTCTTTCCTACATCAATTGACTCTTGGTCTATAAATACCTTATGCTTCATGGGTGGAGACAAAGGCAAATTTCCAAACGCAAAATACAAAGGGATCCAAATAAAAGCACCATCAGTGTGGTTCAAATCAACAACCCAAATACTCCAGAACACAAAGGTGGCGTTGAGTGTGGATTTGGGGAAGCTACGCTGGAGTGGGGAGCACTAAGAAAGCCCGCAAGGGTTGGTCTGAGGCTGTGGTCAGTGCCATCTCAGAAGAGAAGACAATAGCAGCAGTTGCAAGGCACATCAGGTTTAGTTCAAGTCTTATAAATATCCCAGGGTGCAGTCAGATGTGGTGTTACACACCTGAGGTCCAAGGAGGGTCACAAGTTGGAGGCCAGCATGGACAACTTAGCAGCTTAAAAGGGCTACAGTTGTAGCTTAGTGCTAAAGGGCCTTGGTTTCAAGCCACAATATGGAAGGAAGGAAAGAAGGAAGGAAGGAAGGAAAGAGGGAGGGAGGGAGGGAGAGAGGGAGAGAGGGAGGGACAGGGAGGGAAAGGGAAGGGAAAGGAAAGGAGGGGAGGGAGAATGAAAGACTGAAAGAGAGAAGAGGAGAAAGAGATGGGTAGGAAAGAACAAAAGGAAGGAGGGAGGGAGAAAAGAAGGAAAGAAAAGTATCCAAGGAGACATGGGATGGAACACCGGGAGGAATACCAGATGTGACAAGAGAACTTGAATGGCTGCCTGAGGGAAGTTTGTTTTTCAAGCATTAGGCATCAAGATGAGACAAAGATTTAGTGGATAGATGTCTGAGAGATGGTGGAACTTCCTCCAGTAAATCAGAATCTACACCTTTTTTGAGTAAACAACTGTATTAGTCAGTTTGGCCTTGCTGTCGTCAAATATCTGAGCAAGACAAAGCAAAACGGAAGATGTTACATTGGCCCATAGCTGCAGAGGGTTCAGTCCATAGTCAGCTGCTCCAAGGTAGAAACATCATGGCAGAAGGGCCTGGTGGGGAAGAGCAGCTCAGCCCATGGTGGCCAGGAGGCAGAGAGAGAAGGGATATCGAGACAGGAAGGGGTCAGGAACAAGCTGCATCCTTTGAAGTCTTGGCTCTAGGGACTCCCTTCATCCCATTAGTGTCCATGACCCAATCAGCCCATTGAGCTCTGAACTTATCAGTGGATTAATCCACTCGATGAAGTTACAGGCTGCATGATTATTCAGTTCCTAAAATCCCATCATCTGGCAGCCAAACCTTCAACACCATGAAGCTTCTGAGGCACATGTTAGATCCCAACTATACCAACAGTCAAAGCCTGTGAGCTTCTCACACCATCTGCCTCCTTGCTCAGTCTACCTAGGCTTGACCTCCACTGGAGAGGGACACTCGAGTGTGGAACCTCAGAGTCTGCAGGAGTCTGGACTCAGCCACATCCACAGCCTCATCTCACAACTTTAACCCAACAATGGGGTGGACTCAGAAAAGAACAAACACCAGGCTGCGCTGTGAGGCGAGAACCTCAGCTCTGCCCTGGGACCACGGTCATGTTGCTGACGCACACTGGGCATAGCACTTCACATGCGAAACCAAAACATTAACCTACGTATCCTCTGAGAGTCCTTCAAACCTGAAAATGTATGATATTGATTTAAAAACACACAGGTCGCTTTTATCAAAGCCTGTTAACGATTTCATAAAATGAGCTGTGGAAATACGTTTATCTTGTTATTTTAACTTTTAACTCTTGGCCTGGAAGTGTGTTGCGCATGACATATAAGTAACAATTCGAAATCTTACCCTCTTGCCTGCTGTTGAAATCAAGTCTGGAAAAGAATAGATTTATCGATGCATTGTGAGCAGCACAGTGATCTTATGTCAAAGGTGCGAAAATGGGCAAAGGCAAGGATAACGTTTGTTTCTTCCTTATTACTCAAGGTTCCCTAAACAGCTTTCTCTAAGAAATAATTCCTGCACTGTAAACTAGAAGCCCAGCTGAGATAGGGAGAGGATGCCATTAATGATCAGAAATTGAACCAGGTGATAGATATTTCAGGTAAGTGTAACTACTGGTTTTTCCTCTCAAATTTCTGAAGAGCTTTTGTTTTCCCATTTCTCTAGGTGGAAGTTAAAATATCTCAGTAAATATCTTCCTAAGCTGTTGAACATGTAGCCTCCACACCAGACATCTTGATGATTTTTCTCTTTCTGGACAGACCCCATTTGAATACTGTCTGAAAATGTGAACATCCATACAATTTTGTCCTCTGTATATATTTAAGACCCAATCAGCGTAGACCTTTTTTTAAAGCTTGCTATGTTTGCACTTTTAATTTAACATTAGTGGGACATCTGTAAGCTAATAGTGGCACTTCTCTATGTGCAGAAAACCCAATTAGGACTTGTTCTGCGTCTGATTATCAGTCAGAAACATGCATGCAGAAATGTTCATTAGAGAGCTACAGAGAGCTGTGATAAAACAGCAGACGGCTGAATTACAGAGTGGCTGCCAGTCCCCCAACACAGTCTTATATTTGCTTGATAAAAGACAAGCAAGCAAAAACCCTCTGCATGCATGGTGGGCACTAAAGTCCACTCCATTAGGAGGGCTATTTTTCTGAGTCTTCTTAGGGTCCAAGGTAGTATTTCACAGCACGATTTTGCAGACAAATGATAGACTGCGGCCTCTACTGTGGCCTTGGCGGACTGTCTGGGTTTGCTGCTTTTTCCCAGGCATGCTTTAAGCTCACTATGGGTGCTAGAGACTTTCTCATCTGTTCTGCTTCTGGAGGTGGGTGGGCTTCTCTTCATGGTGTACTTTATGCAGAATCTTTACTCTTAAATGGTATTTTTTTTCATCCTTCCACTATAGGATTCATGATGTTCACCATGAAATTTTCCTGCAGATTCTTCCGTTATTAGTCTCTAACAGTAGGTGTGATTTAGTTGTTGAAGTAGTACCAGGCAGACATTCCAAGAGGACTTTGAGAGGTAGAAAGTCAGGATCAGTGTTCCTTGGTAGGGATGAGGAGCAGGAAGTTATAGGACTCGAAGAATTCAGGTGCTGCCCAGGATAGGGTTTGTAAAGAAGTCCATGTGGGGTGGAACCCTAGACACCACAGGCCATCGTGAGGATACGGCAACTGCGGGCAGCAGAAGGAAATCTGAGGAAGAAGAGCAAAGGGTGCTGCACACGCTCCTTCCCCAGAACTATTGGTTTCATCTACAAGTGTCAGGTTTCCCCTGAAGTTCAGTTGGGGCAGAGGAATTTCTTAGTGATGATGGAAAGACAGGTAGGATGGAAGGACTCGTAAGCTTTGATGTTAGTTGGACTGCTTTTCTGCAACATTATCTTTTTTCCATACTCTTTGGAATGAAGTGATTTGTTGATAATGATTAGAATTTGGCTAACTTACTGAGCTAAAGTAGTCATCATAAATGATAGTTGGGCTACTTTTGTGGTCTCCTTGCCTGTTGGGTTTGTGAAGTAGCCTGAATATTTCTTGCAGGGCTCTTTAACTGTCTTGTGCTCCTAATCTGGCTTCCAGGCAGTGGTGCACAAGATCACTGGCCCAACCCCCTCGGTGCAATCAGGAGAGGCTTGTTGTCATTGTGGTGTCAGCTAACGAGATCAAAGTCTCCCAGGCAGTTTATTTGAAAAGCATTTGGGTAATTTAGGTCCTAATGGCTTCAGCATGTTTGCTATTTCAAACATGAAATACATTACATTTTAAAGGAAAGGGGAAAATATGTTTGCATATTGGTTATTCCACTAAACAATGACCATTTCCTGCATAAACTAAGAAACCAAATTAAAGAATACAACCTTAAATACAGCACAACAGCATGTCTAAAATGATTAACTTATTTTGGGAAGAATAGAGCAGAAAGACAAAATTTTATTTTCTAAATGGAATAAATCAGTTTCTATCTAATAGTGTAATATTTCCCAGGTGGTAAGTAGAAATAGTGGGAGACTTGCAAAGCCTGAGATACTGTAGTGGTTGTTAGGTTTTAGATCTAGACTGTTTCCCAAAAGTCTCCTGTGTGCCAAATGGGGGTTTTTAGAAGGCGATGGATCATGGGGCACAGACCTCATCATTAGATCCATCTGTGGGTGAGTTCAGGGCTGAATGTGCTGTAGGAGGTGGCGCCTTATTGGAGGAGGTAACTGGGGTGTGACCTGGAAGGGTGCACTCTTGTCTCCAGCTCCTCCCTTCTCTCTCTGCTTCCTGGGTGCCATAACGTAAGCAGCTTTCTTCCACCAGGTCCTTCCACCATGCTAACTCTGTCTCAGAACCAGGTGACGATGGACAAAACTCGCTAAAATACCGTTAAAACTGTGAGTCAGGGCTGGGGATTTAGCTCAGTGGCACTGTGCCTGCCTCACAAGCACAAGGTCCTGAATTTGATCCATGGTGCCAATGAAAATAAAACAAAGCAAAACAAAGCAAAAACATTATGAGCCAAAATAAACCTCTGCTCCATCAAGTTGTGACTATTTTGTCCTAGAAACGAGAAAGTGACTAAAACAATAATCAATAGATAAGATCCTTCTGAAACACTTCAGATTTCTTAACAACATTCAAGATATTTGATAATTATTTAAGTGCTGAACCATGTTGCTAACATATACAGTAGGGGCAAAACAATTTTTTCTGGGCAATAATGGAAACTACATTAAATAGAAGATATTGGAAAGTAATATATTGGCTTTGCTTGTTCAGTGACAGTGTTCTTCCTAATTGAAATATATTTAGATTTGAAAGGTCAAGAAAATGAAATATCATTTACATTTTAACATTTTTCCCAATGTGGTAGTGTGGGGCTATTATGACTTGTGTTTAGATGTCCCCCACAAATCCTCATGTAATCATAAGCCGACCTATTTCAGAAGTGGCTGGATCTACAGTATGTGACTCTGGGATTGATTCACGGTGCAATGCTAGGATTAAGGAAACTAAGATTAAGGGTGTGAGTGCTACCTGCCCTAAGGGCAGGTACTTGGTAACATATAAGGGACAGAAAGAGACCTGTCTCTTGCTTACTTTGCTGCCTTCTGCCCACCATGAACTATTGCTCCTCTGTGATGCCCCTCTGCTATGCCACTCTGCCTTGGAGCTAGGTGATTATGGGCTGAAACCTCTACAAACTGTGAACTAAATCTTTCCTCCTTTAATTTTGGGTGCTGGATATTTTGTCTCAGCAATGAAAAAAGTAATTAAGACAGGGGTTAAATGAAGTGTAGACAGGTAAATTTCCTCTTACCCTTGTCATTACCTAGGTGATAGTGTGTGTTCTTGTTCCATTACATTGGCAAGCTACTTGGGCCACTGAAGGTAGCAAATTTGAATAGAATGGAATTTCTATGAAGAAGATGGAAATTCCGGGCTCTCATTACTGAGGATTAGGCAATTGTTTCAGTGAAAGATGGGAATGGAAAGTGACCTCAGTAAGACAGGAAACACTGCTTCCTTTAGGTTCTTGATCAAGTACTTAGGGTGTGATCTAAAGACTCTGGTCACTGCTCTTCTGTGGTGTGGACAACAGGCCTCTGCTGAAAAAGGTCAGCTGGGTATTAGACAGGAAGTTTCCCTTCCTGAGTTGGTAGGAAAGTAAGGAGTAGGTAGCATAAACTGTTTACATTTTGAAACATATTATTTCAATTTAATGTAAGTCCTCTCTATCCCTCTCTACTCTTTCTTTCTTGTTTTTATTTCTTTTTAATTTTGTTTTGTTTGAAACAAGTTCTTACTATGTAGCATAGGCTGACCTTGAACTTGCAATCCTCCCTCTTCATCCTTCCAAATGCCAGTACTATTGGGATGTACCACCATGTTCAGAAATGTTACTCTGACTGACATGTTGCTCTTTTTGATGATCATCATTGTAGTTTATTCAAACCGACAATAAAATCCTAGCATTTCAACCCAAATGCCAAAAATGGGAGTTCCTCCTGGGCCTGGAGTGGTGGTTTTCAATTGGGGGAGTGAGGGAAACTTGGCAATATCTGGAGAAATTTTTTCCTACTCAAATGTGGAAGAGAAACGCTACTGGCCCCTGGTGGATAGAGCCCAAGTTTACTCTTAAATATTTTCTACAACTTCGGAAGCCCCCACAATAAATAACTGTCCCTCCCCAAATGCAAACAACCCCACAGTCTAAAAACTCTGCTGTGTAGTTTTAAGTGAAGAGACAATATTTGCTCATTAGTTGGTTTCAAGTTAACAGCAGCAATTAGTAAGAAGTTCCCAAGGAGAAAGAGTTTCAACGATAGGAAGAATGTACTCTTTTTCTGTAAATGTATTCCACAAAAATCTTACTATAGAATATAGGCCTTGAAAGCAATTTTTTTCAGAGTTATAAACTCTCTCAAAAGCAGCCCACATATAAAAGCATTTTGATCCTGGTTGTTAACAGGAATCTTATTAGCTTTTAAAGACTTCACTGCATCATCAGACAGATAAAACTAAATTTATAATTTTTTTATTAACATTCAGAGGTTATATGGGCCTACACTTTCTGTCTAATATCATAGCAAACCTGCCAATAAAGCAATAGTTTTTCCCCAGAACTTCAGAACAAGAGTCTAGGTAGTCCTAGGCTAGAGATGTAAGGAATTCTCAGTCCACCTCCTTACATATTATTACAACCTCACTGATGCTTTTACTATTCATTCTGGCTGTGGCCTTGTAGCCATGTAGAATGCCTCTCATCAATTCCAACTTCCACCTTTTTGGAAGAGCTACTAGATAACCCGAGGCTGTAAATTTCCAGTTTCCTCTCTCTCTTTTTTATTTAGACATTTTCATTTATTGGTGCAATTTAGGTATACAATGCGGTTATATTAATCATTAGAATCTTGTACCTTTACATAAAATATCTTGGTTCTTATTTTTCCCCATTCCCCCTGCCCTCTCTTCACCCCCTCTACCCTAATACTTAGAAAGAATTCATTTCCATGTTTTTCATTTTCTCATATTTTTTCTTTTCCCTTTTTACCTTTCCCCCCTCCTCCCACTTCATCTACTTCTTTAGACCTTTTCTTCCTATTACACAATGTCAATTATATATTTTGATCCTTATTTATACTTTTAGATTTTCACACCAAAGAAACTATATGGTATTTACATGTGTGTCCTATTAATTTCACTTGAGTATGTCCTCAATATGCATCCTCTTAACTATAAATCTCTCTAGTTTCTCATTCCTTATGACTCAGTAGTCCTACATCTTATATAAAAAAACACATCTTCTTTATCTGGTCTCCAGTTGATGGGCAATTAGGCCAAGTTTTATTTATTATAAACTGTGGAGCTATAAACATGGGTGCACATAGAGCACTGTGGTATGATTCTTTAATTCTTTTGGGAATATACCCAGCAGAGAAATAGCTGGGTAAAATGGAACTTCTAATCCTAGTTGTTTAAGGTATCTTGATTTCCACAGTGGTTGCCCCAGTCTGCACTCCCACCAATAATGAAGAAGGTCTCCTTTCTCCCCACAACCCCACCAACATTTGTTATTGGTTGATTTCTTGATAGCAGCCATTCTTACTGGGGTGAGATGGAATCTCAGTGTTGTTTCCATCTGCTTCTCTCAAATGACCATTGATCTTGAACATTTTTTTCATATGTTTATTTGCTGCTTTTACTTCTTTGAGAAATGTCTCTTCATTTCAGATGCCTATTTTTGATTTGGGTCTTTATATTTGTGGGAGGGTCTGATTTTTTTAGTTCTTTATGTTAGGTAGTAGACTTTTGTCTGAGGAACAGCTGGTAAAAATTTTTCCCCACATTGTGGGTTGTCTCTTAGCTATGCTGATGATTTGTCTGGCAATGAAAAAGCTTTTTAAAAAGATGATGTCCCAGTTGTTGATTTTTTATGCTAGTTCCCATGCTACTGAGGCTTTGTTCATAAAGTCTTTTCCAATGCTAACATTTTCAAGAGTTCTTCCTAATTTATCTTCCAGCAAGTTTAGTGTTTCTGTTTTAATATGTAGATCTTCAATCTACTTGCATTTTAGTTTATTACATGGTGAAGGGTATGAGTCTAGTTTTAATCTTTGACAAGTTGAAATCAGTTTTTCCAACACCATTTATTAGAGTTTATCTTTCCTCCAGGAAGGATGGTCCACTCCTTTGTCAAAGATGAGGTAGCTGAATATGTCTGGAGTTGTTTCTGCATCTTGTGATCTATTCCACTGATCCTTGGGTCTGTTTCTTTGCCAGTACCATGCTGTTTTCATCACAGTGGATTTGTAGTATACTTTCATGTTGGGGGTTGTAATATCCCCTGACATGTATCTGTTGCCTGGAAATGCTTTTGCTATTCTAGGTCTCTTCTGATTCCAAATGAATTTTTCAATTGTTTTCCCTAGTTCTGTGGGGATTTCCACAGGGATTGCTTTGAATCTGTATAGCCATTTTGGAAGTATGGCCATTTTCACTATATTGGTTTTTCCTAACCCCAGGAACAAGGAATGTCTTCCATTTTCTTATGTACTCTTTTATCTCTTTTTTCAGAGTATTGTAGTTCTCAATAGAGAAGTCTTTTGCTTCCTTTGTTAAATTGATTCCTATGTATTTCATTTTGGGGGATGGTATTGTGAAAGGAATTGTTTCCCTAATTTCACTCTCAGTGTAGCTGTTATTTGTGTGCAAGAAGGCTGTTGATTTTTGAGTGTTTATCTTGTATCCTGCTACTTCACTGAATTTGTCAATTAAGGCTAGGAGCCTTTTGGAAGACTTCTATGTAGAGTATCATATTGTCAGAAAATAATGACAGTTTAATTTCTTCCTTTCCTATCTTTATTGCTTTTATTTCTTTTTCTTGTCCAATTGCTGTGGTTAATGTTTCCAAAACTATATTGAACAGGAGTGGTGATAGTGGAAATCTTTGTCATGTTCCTGATTTTAGCATGAAGGTTTTCAGTTTTTGACCATTTAGTATGATGTTGGCTGTTGGTTATTCATAGATAGCTTTTATCTTTTTGAGATAAAGACCATCTATTCTAATTTTCTGTAGGGTTTTTATCATGAATGTGTGTCAAATTTTTTTGAATGCTTTTTCTGTATTTATTGGGATGATCATATGATTTTTGTCCTTGACTCTGTTAATATAGTGTATTACATTTATTGATTTACATATGTTGAACCATCCTTGCATCCCTGGGATAAATCCAACTTGGGCAGGGTATATGATCTTCTTAATGACCCTTTGTATTCTGTTTGACAGTATCTTATTGAGGAGTTTTGCATCTATATTAATTAGGGAGATTGGCCTGTAGCTCCCTTTGTAGATTGAGTCTTTCCCTGCTTTTGGAATCAAAGTAACACTTGCTTCCAGGAATGAATTTGGAAGTATTGCTTCCTTTTCAATATCAATGAAAAGTTTAAAGAGCATTGGCAATAGTTCTTCTCTAAATGTCCTGTAGAATTCAGCAGTGAAGCCATCAGGACCCGGGCTTTCTTTGTTGGTAAAATTTTAATTACATTTTCAATTTTACTGATTATAATTGAAGTGTTTAGAATTTTTTTATATTCTTTGTTGAACTTTGATAATTCATATGTATAGAGAAAATCTGTCCATTTCTTCTGTGTTTTCCATTTTATTAGAGTTCAGGTTCTCGAAGTGGATATTGATGATCCTCTGGCTTTCTGGTGGACCTGTTGTAACTTTACGTTTTTCTTTCCTAATTGCATGAATTTGAGCCTTTTCTTTCCTTTTTAAAAATAATGTTGGCTAAGAGTTTATCAATTTTCTTTATTCTTTTGAAAAACCCACTCTTTGATCCATTGATTTTTTTGTATCATTCTCTTAATCTTCACTGCATTGATTTCTGCTCTGATCTTTATAATTTTCTCCCTTGTATGAACTTTGGGGTTGCCTTTCTCTTCTTTTTCTAGGAGCATAAGCTCAGCATTAGGCTGTTTGTTTAAGCGAGCTCTGCTTTCCTAGTGTGGACATTCCGTGCTATGAATTTCCCTCATAGAACTGATTTAACCTTGCCCCATAGATTCCTGTATGTTTATATTAGCATTATCACTTATTTGTAAAAACTGTCTAATTTCTTCTTTAGTTTTCTCCATGACCCATTGGTAATTCAGGAGAGTGTTATTCAATTTCCATGTGTTTGTCAAGTTCTTGTGATTTCTTTTGCTATTGATCCCCAGTTTAATTGCACTGTAGTCTGATTGCGCTCCAGTCTAATTGCACTGTAGTTATCACAGGATAACTTCATTTCCTTTGCATTTACTTCAACACATTCTACAATCTATTATATGGTCTATTTTGGAGAATGACCCATGTGCAGCTAAAAAGAATGTATATTGTGATTTTGTGGGGTGGAACACATTTTAGACATCTATTAAGTCCATTTGTTCAAAAGCTTGGTTCAGTTCTAGTGTTTCATTTTTGGTGTTTTGTCTAGATGATCTATTTGTGACAGTGGGGTATTAAAGTCCCCTACTACAACTGTATTAGTTCTTATTTGGCTTTTCATGTCCCTTAATATTTGCTTTGTATAGCTGGGGGCATTAGTATTTGGTGCATATATATTTATGACTGTCATCTCTTCCTCTTGGATTATTCCCATTGCAACTATGTAGTGATCTTCTTTGTCTCTTTTAATTAGTTTTGGTTTGAAATTTACTTTGTCTGCAAATAAGATAGCTACACCTGCTTTTTCCAAGTTTACTGTTGTGAGGAGAATTGTTTTCCATCCTTTTACTTTCAGTTTATGAGCTTCTTTTTTAACTAGTGCATTACTTGTATACAGCATATTGTTGGATTTTGCTTCTTTTTAAAAATGCATAATATTTTACTGTCTTCATTCCTTTATACCATGTATTGGACAACTCAGATAATGTTAGTTGATTTATACAATTCCTTTCATTCTACCTAAAAATAGACTATTAAATAAGAAAGCTAGATAAGATTCCATTTTAGCGTGCATAAGGCCATGATAATGTGAAACACCATTTCTTGAGAGAAGAAAATATCCAATGTCCAGTTCTGAGAGAAAGCTTCTGACTAGTTATCTAGTAGGTGCTCTACTCTTCAATGGGAAGATGATGCTTGTACTTTTAAGAATCTCTACAAAGCTCACATACAAAGACAGAATATCCTAGATTTGTGACTGATATAACATTTAAGACTGTCATTTTCAAATACAAATGTTTAGTGCTCCATTACCCAGTCTGTGCAATACACATAGCTGTAAATACAAACCATAAAAATTAACAGAAGTCTACCAAAAACAAACCATAATTTGGGCAACAGTGAGTTAAATGTAAATAAGCCTAGGGGAAATTATGGATTAGATTATGCATCTCTAAACTGCATTAGGTAGTTCTCGCTTTGTCTAACACTACTATCTGTTGCATGGCATCTGGAACATGGCAGATCCACATCAGACCAAACAAGGTACATTGGGTAACAGGACCAGTTATTAAGAATGTTTACCTCTACACAGTTCTAGGGTCTGTTACCTCAGATGATGATTAGAAATGGCTCCATTACCATATAAGCTTTACAGATGAAAAATCTGTTTCCATTAAAAAAAAAAAAGCAGAGCTTTTCACCTTGGAACAAATATGTGCTGTCCTGGGATTAATTAAATCAACATTATTTACTTCTGGCTTAATGGAATATTATGAAATGCAATACTGGCAAGAATAGGTATTTGGAAGCCAGCACTACTCTGTTTAACTTACATTCTAAGCGTGTACATAAATTATGGTTCTGTAACTTCTGTTATAGTTGCAACATCTGTATCTGAAAGGTGACAGGAGTTTTATCACAGAAGCAGCTGCTTTGTTTTAAATTCCATGTAACATGCTTAGATTCTAGGTCTTGCCTCTTTAAGTCATAGTTCTCTTGTGTTTTGGTCATTACACACACTTCTCCTTTCATTGGATAAAAACAGTCAATGTGGGAATTTTTTTAAAAAATTACCAGCTAGTTCATAGAGCTAAATTGAGTCCATGATTATGGCAAAGTCTGACACAAAATTTTAATTGCAGTTTAGCATATGTGTCATGCAATTTTGGGAGCATCAAACTAAATCTACAATTGTCAGAAACCTTGTTATAGTTTAACGCACATTAACTAAAATGTGTACATTTTTAGTGTTGATGATAAATGCAGTTATGAACTTCTTACACTTTTGGCATTCTTTAAGAAAGCATATAAAATTTTAATATGAAAATATTTAGGTTACATTTAACTTGTGCTCAGGTAATATAAATGTTTGTTCACTTTTGATATCATACAATCTCTTCAGGTATGGCCCATCTCATGTATGCTTGGAGCAACCTTTGGCTACATGGCTGAGCTTGTTATTTTAGCACTCTGGATATACTAGAATAGAGAGCAACTTACATACAAGAACAATTAACTGGAGCAAAAGGAGAAGATATTCCTTTGTGTGGATTCCGTAAGGGATGTGAAGAAATGTACATGATTAAAGCCAAGCAGTTCCATTTATAGCATTGTTTTGTTTTGTTATTGTAGTTTCAACATGATGTGATTGTAACTTTTTAAACTATGAAAACCCTGAGAGATTGTACCTTCTAGTTGAAATAAAGTATTTATAATAGATTGTGGCTTCAGATTCTGCTTCTTAGACCTCTAGGGAATGTTCTTAATGAATTTTATAGGTTTCTGAGGACGATTTTTGTTTTCTTTCAAATTTGAAACTGCTTCCTTACAAGAGGTCTGGATATCGCTGTAGCATTTCATACACTTTCTGAGAGAAACTGCATTTTCTTGGCCACTGAAGTTGTTTTTCACGTAATCAAAAAACAGTTTATACATCTTGATCCTATTCTTTTTTAACTGTGTGTTTCTTTGAAGTTAAAATGGCTGTGATAGCCTCGTCAAAAACAGTCTTCAATCCCTTCTGGGTTAAAGCTGAACATTCCACATAGCCGCATGCTCCTATCTCTTTGGCTAGTTTCTGTCCTTGTTCCACACATACAGGTTTTTCTTTCATATCATTCAGTCTTGCTGAAGTTTTGGGGTTATCTCGGAGATCAGTCTGAGAGCCCATTAACAGAAAGGGTACATTTAGTACATGTTCCTTACGTTTCCAGTACCCACTCTTTCCACATTTTGAAACAAGGCTGGATTGACCAGGGAGAAGCATATGAGGAAGTCATCACTCATTGGAGAGGATGAAGACCTCAGACACCATATAGTTTTCCTGTCTGGAAGTGTCACAGAGCCCCAGGAGGTACAGCTTGCCCCTCACAGTGACACTCACAGTGGTCAAACACGGTGAGCATGTACTCCCCGGGAAGGCATCGGGGGTGCAGCTCATGAACAGGCACACCCTGCCCACCGCCCCATCATCCACCACCATGCACTTCAGCATCAGCGTGCTGGGCCGTGAGCCATGCTGCATCTGCCAGCCTTAGGCATAGTCCCTGCATCCCCCTCACAGGCACAACTCAGCCCCAGCTTGCCTGGGGGGCCACCGCCGCAGTCCCTGGCCCCATGCAGTGGTGCCCCCAGCTGGAGGGGAGGGCAGGGGGTGATGGGCCCAGGCACAGCCACCACGGCCTCCTCGGTCACTGCTGCCAGGGTCCCCTAGCCGGCCCAGTCCCCACTTCCTCTGTGCGGCTTCGCTGGATTGTAAGGCTGGCCGGCCCAGGGGGAAAAGGAAATTTCACAGAGGGTAGCTATGGGGAGGGATGGATTTTGCTTCTTAATCCATTCTGACAGTCTATTTCTTTTTATTGGTGAATTGAAGCCATTAACATTGGTAGTTATAATTGATAAGTATTGACTTATTGTCTTCATGTTATTTTTCTGTTGTTGGCTCTTTTTAATTTGTTTTTCCCCACCTCTCCCTGTAATTTCTTGCCTTGCCTGCTGGATTTGCTCTGTTGGACCTCATGGAGTTATGACCTTCATTGTCTTTTTCTAGGATATTGTTTAGAATTGTTTGGAATGCTGGTTTGGTATTAATGAAGTTTCTCTGGTGTTGTCATGGAAGTATCTTATTTCCCCATCAATTTTGAAAGATAGTTTTGCAGGATACATCAGTCTAGGTTGGAGGTTTAATTTTAAGGTTTGAAATACCTCACTCTAGGCTCTCCTTGCCCTGAGGGTTTGTGTTGAAAAGTCTTCTGTGACTCTGATGGGCTTTCCTTTGCATGTGATTTATTTCTTTTCTCTAAATTCTTGTATTTTGGTCTTCTGTTGGGTTTCTGGGATCTTTATTATTATATGTCTAGCTACAGATTTTTTTAAAATCATGGCTAGTTGGAGTCCTATATGTCTTACTTATCTGTGTGTCAAATTCTTTTGCTCTGTTTGGAAAGTTTCCTATCAATAATTCTGTGAATAGTTTTTTTTTTAAATGTCATTTGTACTTTCTCCTGCTTTTTCATGGACTCCTATCAATTTTATATTT
The DNA here is from genome assembly GCF_012274545.1 of Fukomys damarensis. NCBI lineage: Eukaryota > Metazoa > Chordata > Mammalia > Rodentia > Bathyergidae > Fukomys > Fukomys damarensis. The sequence continues at coordinate 34,591,635 of NW_022900937.1, read as the reverse complement.
TTCTTTGCATCATCTAGGAGCTGTTGGATAAGTTTCTCATGGTCCCTTACTATTTTTTAAGACATCTCTCTTTTCATGGTCACTGACCACCATCCTGTCTTCTATATCTGACATTCTGTCTTCAGATTGGCTCAGTCTGCAGTGTATACTTTCAATAGAGTTTTCAATCCCCTGGATATCAGTTTGCATCTGTTTCGTGAATTCCATTTATTTCCTGTGTTAAGTATTCATGGTTTCCATTTCTTTCCTATGCTGAGCTATGGTGGCTTCCATCATGGTCCTGAACTCATCTAGTTTTTTAATTTGTTTTTCTTCTAGAGTCTCTAATCATGTTGTTTATTCTGTTCACCATCTCTGTAGCTATCTGGGAAATTATTTCTGTTTTGAATTTTTCTAGCACTTCATTCCTGTGTTTTGTTACTACCTGTGGTATCAGTTCAGAGTGACCAGTTGGTTGATTTTCAGACTTTTCTTCCTCATTTCCTCCAGAATTTGCCTTAGGTAAGCTGGGAGACTGGGTTTGTGTCTTGCTTAAATGACTTTTCATTTCTATTATTGTTGTTGGTACAGTCCTAGGTTTAATTCTTGGGTGGATACTTCAATATTGTTTACTGTAAGTATCTCTGTTGCTTGTATTTAGAATCCTTAAGGAAAGATTGTTCCTCAGAGGTGTCTTCCCTAGGAAGCCAGAAGTGGGGGTTGGGGGATTGGGGAGGTACTAGGTGGTGCTGCAGGTGCCCACATGACTGCAGTCCTCATCCGTCCAGTGGTGCCTCGGAGGCCCAGGTGACAGTGGGGCCACACCTGTGGCCTAGGCAGCTCTGGTCCTCACTGAGTTTCTCTCTTACCCCTTAAGGCAGCACAGTGAGCCCTTCCCCCAGCCCAACTTCCTTCTCATTTAGCTGTCTTGTGGTCATGGGCAAGCAGAGATGTGTCCATTCCTACCTGAAGTCGGAGTGTGGCGTCCAGGAAAAAAAGAGGACCCTCCCCAAAAAGACACCAGGCTCTTCTTGCTGAGAACTAATTGATCATCACAGTCTTGTCAAGTCTTGTCATTAATCAGGCACTTGGTCTTTTTCATTTCAAAACAACTAGTATGATGCTAAGGAAACTTCTCTCTCTCTCTCTCTTTCTCTCTCTCTCTCTCTCCCTCTCTCTCTCTAATACACACACAACTATATCACAATATATCTGTGCTGCATTGGGATTTGTTCTATTTGATTAATTTCTAAGGTAGTCTTTAATTTTCTAATTCATTTTTATTAAGTGTATTTAAGGAGTGTAGCCTGGTGTTTTGCTATGCATCATCATACCACATAGCCATACATCACAGTGAATGCTCACAACAGTCATCCCTTAGTGCTTGAAGGAAGCTGATCCTTGTACCCCATCTGGTAATAAAATAGGAGGACACTAGTGTTCTTCCTGTGAAATTGCTTAGTATTTGCATATAATCTATGCCCATCCTTTTGTACACTTTAAATCATCTCTTTTCCTTAATTCTGTGTAAGTGCTATGAAAAATAAGTGCTTTTCCCTATCATTTAGCTTGTAACGACAAAAAATATATGTAATACTTGGTAAAGTCTAGACATTTTTTCAACATTTTTGACCCCTGGTTGGTGGGAATTACAGATGTGTGCCAAGGAGATGGACAGCCGACTGCTCAGTCAAGCACATGAGCACATGTTGATTTTATATTCTGCTAGTTGACTGGACTCTTATTAACATCTAGTAGTTTTTGTGTGTGGCAACTTTGGAGTTTTGCATGTATAGGATCAAGACATCTGCAAATAGGATAGAGACATACATGTAAATGATACAAGTAGAGATAGATCGAAAGACATACAAATTGATCTTTAAGCCCTGAAATAGTTCTAATGAAGGCATAGAAAAGCTCTGAGGAATTTAGTTGCTGTAAGTTTAAAATCAAGCTGGTGAACTGCCCGCTAGAAGATGCAGTTTGCACCTTTACTGCTGCATAATTTATTTCTAACCTTACTTGGTTTCAGCCTTTTGTTCTTATCTAGACCCCTTGCATAGGAGTCTTAGTTCATCAATTTTTGCTTCTTTTGCTTTCATTGTTAAAGCATCCATATTAAAATTTCCCACACAGACCTCATCAGCTGTACCCCACAGGTTTCCATGCAGTATTTTCATTATCATTTCTTCTTTCTGTTTAAAACTTTCCAGTATTTCTTCTTTGCCTAATAAAAAAAATTTTTTTGGTACCGGGTATTGAACTCAGGACCTTGTACTTGCAAGGCAGGTGGCAGCAGCACTGAGGTAAGTCCCCAGCCCACAATAAATTATTTTGAAATATATTTACAGATTTTCTATGTTTATTCAGGTTTCACTTTATGCTGATTTCATTTTAATTACTTTTTTCGGAAAATATATCCAGTATAGTATTGATTTCCCTGTCTTAAATGTTATTATTGCCCAGTATTTCAATTAAATTAAAATTAGTAATTGTTATTTTATTAATCTTGTAAAGTCAGTGTTTGTTTACGTATATCAACACTTGGCCAGGGTTTGTTTTACTTTGTTGTTCTCTCATTTACTTCTGGTTTTACAGATTTTTTCTGTTAGGTATGTTTTTGTTTTTCTTGATGTGTGTCCTTTTGATGTTGTTATATCAAGAGTTTACTTAGATACTTTTGGATATATAAATTTTGTTAGGAAATCTGTTTATTTTGGCATCGTGCGTTACATATATTAGATGACTGGCAAATATCCTTTATCAAAGAAGGTGTGTGTGTGTGTGTGTGTGTGTGTGTGTGTGTGTGTGTGTGAGTCCATGTGTTAGGTGTATTTGTATGCACCTGGGAGAGCTGCTTGTGTATATATTTTCTTATGTGTTCTCTCATGTGTTCTTAGTATCAACTCTTTAGAAAGAATGAAATGTTATTTAAACAGATAGTTGCTGAAAGGTGGCTATGAGCTGGAGTGGACTCCATTCTGAAAATTCAAATAAATGTAGCCTGCACTCACAAGCATTGCCAAGAACCATGAGTGAGGAGAATCGCATGAGAGAAACTTAAAGAGCAGACTCTGAGAGGCAAGGAAACATTTTCTAAGCAGTCAAGAGAGAGACCACCACTTAGGGAAGCTTTTTGGAAGATGGTACTGGAACTTGGCCATGGAGAATGAGTGAGAATTCATCCAGACAGAGGAAGGGAAAATGAAGGCTGAATGTGTGCAAGAGAACATGGGTATGAATGAGCTTGCTGTGCCATGAGGCTGGGAGACATGGAGATGTGGAGAGACAGATGCTCTGCCCAGACTGTAGCTCCAAGCTGTTACTGCTGTTGCCAGTGACAGTGACAGCTGGCCCTGGGCACTTACAATGCATCAGGCATTCTTTACCTTGTGTAATCAAGCCCCTTTATTTGCGGCTGTGGCTGTTTCTGTGATATTGGTGCAATTGCTAGCCTGGTGACAGAAAAACGAGGAAACCTAGTTTTAGAAGAGGAGTAGGTAAGTTTTTCAAAGCCATAGCACTTGCATGTTTTAGAATAACTCCTGTTGGACTCATTACAAAGCTTGTTCTTAGATTTGGGCTTCAATGCCAATGCCAAGGGCAGACACTCTCTGAATTGATAGATAGGGTTAGGTGCTGTTCCTGTGGGCTCTCAGAGCAGCATACCAAGTCCTGAGTTCTGCCATGGAACTCATCTCGGTCTTAGGTGTCTGTTTTCTCATCATCTCTCTCCTACTACTCTGGTTGGTGTGGATGGATCGGAAGAAAAGAGTTATTAGCAAAGCTAGTCACAGTGGAGGAGGAAAGTAATCTCAGCACTCTGGGAGGCTGGAGCAGGAGGATACAAAGTTTGAAGCCAGTCTGGGCAACTTAACAAGAACCTGCCTCAAAAAAAAAAAAAAAAAAAAAAGGCTGGCAGTGTAGCTCAGTATGAAAGCCCTGGGTTCAATACCCAGTGCAGTAGAAAAGAAAAGATAAAGAAGAAATGTTGGTGAGCTTAATGAAGGTAGGACTTGCAGTAACAAGATGCAAAGTAATGAGGCTATGAAGTGAGTGACTATGAAGGGAATTTTATGTGTCAACCTCACTGGGCCACAAAGTGCCCTAATATTTGGCCAAATATTATTCTGGGTCTTTCTATGAGAGTGTTTTGGATAAGATTAGCATTTAAATCAGTGGACTGATCGGTCACTCCTTGCTGTGTGAGGCAAACGTGATAACCACTGCACCATGGAAACCTGTGGTCATTCCTTAATGCACATGGGAATTTTCATTTAGCTGAAGGCCTGAATGAAAACCAAATCCTGACCTTCCCCCCAAATGAGAGAGAGAATTGGCAAAATGGCCTGACTGCTATTGATCTGAAATGGCTACTTCTTTCCATCTTTGGACCTAAAATGAGAAATCAACTATTGCAATTTAGATAAAAAAATGTTCCCCCAAATCACAAGCATGTGGAAGGTGATGGATCTTGGGGAGCTATGCCCATCAGCTGCTCCATCATGGAAGAACACTATGGTTACCATAGTGAACAGTCATTGTCTCCCTTGGGCTTGACACCTGTTGTCTTTCCTGAAAAACATCCACATTCCCCAGAATCTTGGGAATCTTATTTCTCCTGATGTCTTCCATTATGCTCTCTGGTAGGTATACAAGCTTCCATCTTAGCTTTGTTTGTTGTTGTCTCTCAGATATATATTTCTAGGATAGAACTCTTCTTTAGGCTGCAGGTACACCCTGATACCACCACTGGCTTGGGGTTGCTAGCTACAGATACTGCTAGATTTCAGTATTGCTTACTAGGAAAAGTAATGTCATAATCTTCTACATCAATTTCCTTGTTGTACCTTTATCTTGGTTATTAATTTACTATCAAACTGGGTTTGGAACCATTGTTGACTCTGCTCTGTCTTATATGCCCTATGTTCCATTAAACAAAGTCTCAGAACTTTGTCTCTTCAATCTTTTTTTTTCTCATTCTTCTCTTTTCCTATTAGTACCCTACTAATAATATCTACTATGAGTTAATGATGGAAGAGGAGGAATCACTATGCTATCCTTTCGCTACTGATGCCATTTACCCTCTGAGACACATATTAATCTCACTATGTTTCAGATGAAAAGCCAGGTTCAGAGTTTGGAAGATGAGAAAAATTAGGCTTGGAGAAATTTTTAAAAATGTACTCAACAGCTGTGATTCTGAAAACTATCTAAATTCAAAGTGTGAACAAGCTTCTAGCCCTGTACCACATTCTTTGTAGACAAACAGGTTGTTGTTTGGTTTGGACGATATATTATGTCTTCAGTTCTTATGGCCCTATAAGGTTGGTAAAGACAATATTTGTTGAATGTTTATTATATCCTAAGATTTGTGCTAAATATAGAAGTGTGAATTAAGTACAATGCTTGGCCGCAAATGGATGGCTTGTTGACAAGTAGTCAAAGGGAGAATCAGAAGTGGACCATATATGTCAAATAAAATATCCATTTTGGTTACTCTAAACAATGGATGACAAAATTATTCATATTATTAAACCATAGTTACGGTCATCATACTACAGTATAGTGATACTTGCCTAGTCATTTTTACAGCAGCACAGTTCACAGCATTTAAATAATAGAAATGGCAGATGCTCATCAATAGGTGAATGGATTAAAAAAAAAGTAGTATATACACAGTGGAATTTTACTTGACTGTAAGAATGAATGAATTTATGGCATATGTACAAAAATGGAAAGATCCCGAGAACACAGTATTAAGTGAAAAAAACGGAACACCAAAGGTTAAATATCACAGGTTTTCTTTTATATAAGAGAACAAAACCCAAATATGGAGTAAAATAAAGGAGTTATGATAGGATATAAGGCAGACTTTTTGAACATGGTTAGTAGGATCAGGGGAAGGGACATGGGGATGATTGGCTGAGAGGGAAAAAGTGAAAAAAAAAAGCCCCTTAAAATACATATGATGACTCAAACCAAGAAGCATGTTGACCTGAAATATCTAGGTAGTAGCTACTTGTATTTTCCTCCTGATTATCTGCACAGTTTTATTTCTTGGTTCAGTTTGTTTATCAACACCATCTGTAAATGAACATACATTTTTAAAACTCTGATAGTGTTCTGAGCTGAAGTCAAACAGTTAAGGGCAAAACAAGGAATTCCATCCCCTTCCAGTCCTCTGCAGACAGCCCAGGCCCATGTATCCAGAGGACAGTCACCTGCTGAACACACTCTTTCCTGCCTCCTGAGGTATAAAACCGTACGAGGTGGAGTTTTTTTTTTTTTTAATTATTGAGTTTATTGGTACATTTAGGGATACAGTACAGTTACATTTTAAGCAGGAATCAGTAACAATGCATTGCTTGTTCCATCCTGTCAGTATTGGTGACCTAGTGATTAATTATCTGATGGCTGTGTCATGCTTAAAATAATCCAAATGCACAAAGTCAATTAGTTGATGGGTAGGAAATTCTGTCATGCAAATTCATAGGATCCAGGCCCTCCCTGTCACCCTCACTGCTGACAGCCCAAGTGGGTCACAAGAGTGGCTGGCTCCTGTTAATTTATTTTCTCAGACACACATACATATTCATGATACCCTGCTGTTTGTCTGTCACCTCAGCCAAAGCCCTCTCTATCTTCAGAATCACAATTAACAGAAAATGTGCACATTTAGTTAACAACCAGGAGTAGATGCAAAGACTTATGGGGTTTTATTTTATTAGCCTCTAAGTACAGACTGGAAGTAGTGGTTACTCATGCATATGGTATCCCCAAGGTGATAGTTTATGGGCAGTCCTGCATGGGGACCCAAGGACAAAGCTTTCGTAAAGGGAAAATATATAGTCAATTGTTTCAGGGTTCCATGCGGGGGGATGTGCTGCTCATTGTTTTATTTTAATTAATACGGGATAGGTGTAGATTTCATTGGATAAAGAAATGAGACTGAGCACAGGGCACAGTGCTACCTGTGAGGGTCTCTGTCTTCAGGTGTAAGTACTATTGACGATATCATCGCATTGCATGACAGGGCTGGGGTAGGGCCCCTGCACAGCAGTATTTGTTCACTTTTCAGCTCTGGGAACACAAGGTGTTTTATTAGCAAAAAGGAGATGGTGCAATGACTTTCTCTGATACACCACGTACCACCGATGACTGAAACACTCAGACACAAAGCCTGGAAATGCAGGACACATAGATTGCATTCCTTATTTTCAAAGATGGGGATTGTCAAACATGCATGCTTTCTGAAAAAAAATAGGACATTTCCTGAACATGGGCAGTTGTTTCAAATCAAATTGCACCTCTCATTAGTTTCTCCTTCCATGAAGAAAAATGGATTCTAAAAAAATGTCAATTATTTCTGAGTAAGGAAGTAGGTGTGGTGATAAGAGCAGAGGCATATTATCTTGCTTCTAAAAAGCACAGCATATTAAATGGTGAAAAATACATTTCAAGTTCTCCCAGAGACTTCATGTCTTCTTTTTGATACGTACAAGCAGAGGATTAGCTCCATTGACACACTGATTAATTTCATATTCTGATTGGATGAGGAGCAGAGCTTTAACGGCTGTTAACTTTTTGGCAAGTAGCTCTGAGAGGGTGATAATGAGATTAACATCCAGGGGACCTGATCTGCTTAGGCGCTGTATTTAATTACGACTCTGACACCAAATAGTTCTTCTGACAGTGAGTTTCCAGACAGGACATTATTAATCCACGTTTGTGTTACATGCTGGGGGCTGCTTGAGGAACCAGGGGAATGGAGACTCTATAAGCTGCCCTCTCTGAGACCAGGGGCATTCTTGATATAGGTCAAGCTAGTGGAACACTGAGTAGAGGCTCCTGCATCCAGTCTTCAGGGCAATGCAAACAGAAGCCCTAATCCTTCCTTGCATTTTAATTATATACAAAGGAATTTTGCAATCACCACACTACATGGTTTCACCTCAAAATACTTTGAAATAATTGTTAATGTTGCCTAATTTACAAATGAAAGAAATGGAGAGTGGAAACACATATTGGCCTGAGAGTACATATCTTTGTTCCCCTGAGCCTAAACTCAGATATCTCTTCATCCTTATGAAGAGTATTTGCAGTGCAGAAGTCTGTTTTGTTTTTGTTTCGGGGATTTTTTTTTCTTGGTACCCAGAATCAAACTCATGATTTTGCACTTACCAGGCAGGCTCTGCACCACTGTGCTATATCCTTGGTCCTGTGCAGTACAGATGTCTAAATCATTTCCTATTTCACCATCTTATCTTCTCCTATAATCTAGGTGTTATGGTTTACACCCAGATGTTCCCCCAGCCAAAGCTTCATGCACTCGTAGGTGGGGCTTTGAGAGGCAATTACATCTTAGGGTTGAGTAGATTAGATCCCTGGTGAGTCGATCGCTAAATGTGATATTTGCCGTTGAGTCTGGTTGGAGGCAGGTCCCTAAGGGCGGGCTAGGCAAGGTCATCTCCATCCCTCTCCTCTTGATCTCCCTCTGCTTCCAGTGCACTCTACCATGAGTTATTTATTCCTCCTCTGCACCCTGCCTTGGAGCCAACCAACTATGCACTGGAACCTCTGCAAACTGTGAATCAGAATAAACCACTCCTTTTTAGAGTTGTGGGTATCAGGTGTTGTATCCCAGCAATAAGAAAGTAACTAAGACAATAGGAAATGAAGGAGAAAACTGTGATTCTACAGGAAGAGCTACAAACTTGGTAAGGTGAAAATATTTTATAAAGAATTAGAAGAAACTTCTGAATTAAAAAGAAAATTAAGGAGAGAGATGTGAACCAAATGAACAATGCCTCTGGTTCTACAATTGTTGTCCGTGGCCCAGAATGCTGCAGACTAGATAGTTTATGAAAAACACAAATTTATTTCTCACAATACTAGAGGCAGAGAAACCCAAGATCAACGCGTCAGCCAATTCCATGCCTGTTGAGGCTTCTCAGTGGGCCCCATCTTCCTGTAGCCTCATATGGTGAGGGCATCTTCCACAGAGACAACAATCTCATTCAAAAAGAGCCCTTGAGACTGAATGTGTTCTCGGAAAGCTGTATCTCTCCATATAGTCACACAGGGAACTACGTTTCAACATTAGAACTTCAAGACATAGACATTCGTTCTACATCAGGGACTGTGAATGTCACACCACTCCATTTTCAGTGTTCTCATTGATATAAACATCTGAAGCCCTGAAGCACATTTCAATGTTAATATTCTACTCCACTTTTTAAAAGTTTGTTCATATTTATAAATGAACGCACACTTGTATGTAGATAGGCAAGTTATAATCCACAATGGGCCCACTGATTCATTCTTGAATCCTTAGAACTCCTTCATATTACCTTAACAATGTGGTGTCCTTATGTTTTCATTAGGAAAGCGTTTGAACAGCAGTTGTGGATTCCAATAAATAGGGACGATATGGTGAAAAATGAATAAAATATCTCTTTCCAATTTTTCCTTCCAACTACCCACCCACCCACCTACCTATCCATCCACCCACCCACCCACTCACCCATTTAACTGTATTTGTTAATTATATTAAGTGTCAACTATTGAGAGCATTCAAACATTCCTCCATCTGTCTACCCAGTATCCATCCATTTATCCATATTCATGACTCTTATGTGTCATTTACTAAGAGCACAAAATTAAAAAGTATAGCCCTTTCTTTCAAGAAACAGATAGTCTAAATACATATTCTATTGTTTGCTACTGTTTTGCAAAGAAATATATGTAAGATCAGTCAAAACAAATCATTTGCAAGAAGATTGGAATGTCATTTATCTATTTAATAACTTATTTGTTTAATAGAGACAAAATATTAGACCTAATCTTTGAAGGGAACATACATTTAATCAAATACAAAAGGCATTTTTAAAATGTATACCTTATGCTTCTAAGACAATCCAAATGACTTCATAAGGAAGTATTTTCATAAGGAAAATAATTTTATATGTTTGTGTTGGTTGTGTAAAGAAAGGAAAGGGCATTGGAAAAATTACATGACTATTAATCGCTGCAAAATTACTTAATTGGTTTCCCAAGCATATTTGTGCTCTTTTTCCTCCCACAAAACTGATACCTGTTTCATAGTTTACATTATGCAAAGGTTGATCAAATATGCAGTGAATGTTTGATTTCAAAAAGTTATTACCATAAAAGACACATTGCCATGGATCCCCCTCACCTCCAGCACGCTTATCTCATTGTCCTTTCCACTTCCTGGAACAGCTCTGAAGTCCTCTTTCCAGAATGTCCAATGTAAGAGATACAGTGAGCACTGCTGTTGAGTGCCACACAAAGGAAAGACAGCCTTGTAAATGCCACTGTGGCCTCGTCCACCTGATTCACTAAATCCAGCACTGCGTGACTTCTGGCTCTTCCTCACAGGCAAAATGACCATGAAGGGGAAATGATTTAAATCCATTCAGAGCATTGGGGCAGCCAGGACAGCGCACGTAAGAACACTCAGGAAAGAGGACTCCAGAGCTGCTGCAGGAAGAGGCGACAAAAAAGATGAGATAATTTTCAAAGTGAGAGGGAGTATTTCAAGGGGACTGTATGGCAATGTGTCTTTTACTATAACAATTTCTTCAGAAAATCAAACATTTACTGTACTTTTTGATCCCATCTATTGCAATGTTGCTTTGAAAGTAAAATCTACCCTAGGTGGATCCTGTCACTGGTCAGTTGCCATGGCAACACTGTGACAGCCAGCCAGATACCTGTAGGGATAATGTGCACATTCTATTTCTTCCCACACACTCTTCACTATGGGTGTAAGGGTCTGCTAGTAGGAGCCCAGGGCAGCAGCTGGTTGAAAGGTATGGTTGGCTCTCAGAATGGGGAGGTGATGGTCAGTGAGGTTCACCTGGATGCAGGTATTATTCCTTTAGATAATTACTAAGCAGGATTCTCAGGTTGGCATTTGAAAGAAATAGCAATTGTCAAAGAATAATTAAATCCCAGCAGGAGTGAAGTAAATTCACATCTCATGGAAGAGTTTACTCTTAGCATTTGAGCTAATTACAGTTATCACTGCAGGCACTGGTGTCCATCTGGCTCCTGCCTGGCCTCTGACGGGGAACGTGGAGAAGGGGCTCAGGCCTAGAGAGTTTATCCTGGAGAAGAAGAGCTGCAGGGTCCTTGGAGTGGTCCTTAGATGTGTGAAGGCTCTCACAGACACAGGGCTGGCCCTGTCCCCATGGACTGTGAAGGTTACTGTCTGGGCCAGTAGGACGTGGATTCCATCCCAATAAAATAACAGAGGTTCCAAATAGGGTCTCAGTGGGGAAGGAGCTCCTCATCACATACGATGATCAGAATGAGGTAGCTCATGGATGAATACCACGTGCCTAAAAACTATGCATAAAATGTGATAAAAATATGAATACTTAATTTTTGTGTGTGTGTGTGTGTGTGTGTACCAGGGATCAAACTCTGGAACTTGCACTTGCAAAGCAGGCAGCAGCACCACTGAGCTAAACTCCCAGCATGAATACTTAAATTTTACAAACAATTGCAATAAAAGACACATTGCCATTGGCTCCCCTCTGAATCCTCCTCCTGGCTTTAAATGCACTTGTCTCGTCATTCTCTTGGCTTTCCAAAGTAGAACTGAAACCACCTCTTCCGTGAATGTTGATAGTTGTACTACTGTGGCTGCTTCATTGTCCTGAATCAATTCGAAACGTTTTTCTTGGTCATTTTGACTTTATGGAAAAGCCAAAAGTCACCTGGTGCCAAATCTGATGAATGAAGTTGATGAAGACGCCACACCGAAATGGTTCAGGAGCTTGGTTTTCCATTGATTCTCACTGGCAGCAGCATTCACCAGTTTTCTTAATTACACCGCTGAAAGACCCAGGAAAGGGGAACTTGCAGAACTGTTCAGGAAGTGACAAGGAGGATGGGAAGCGTGTGTTCAAAGGCATATATCGAGAGGCCTTCATGGCGATATGTAACAAATTTTACTTCGATGCCCATCATATATTTTGGTCACCCACTGTACTTCTTTGAGGATGTCTGTGTGGGATGTAGCATGTGACACAGATATATATGTAAATGTGTATGAACAGGAAGTGGGGGTTTGGATCAATGAACTTTTAGGATCTTTGAAACCCTGTGTCAGTGTAGTAACTTTTGTGAACAGAGATTATCTACTTCTATTTACTATATTCCAGCCATATGTAGTGCATTTGTAGATTTATTTTATTTATCTCATATAATTTAATTTAGTTTTGTAAACAACTGATAAATGATGATGCCTGCTTGGAGAGGAGTATTTAACCCAAGTGGTGGGGACACCTAGTAATTGTGTCACCTTGGGCAACTAATAATTGTGCTTCTGCATTTGTAAAACAGAGTGTTATTATAACCTGATCAGAATTATTCTGATTTAAAATGTTGTGCTTAAAGAGGCTCCTAATCATGGAGCCTGCACTTTTTGCACATTTATTAGTTCAAGCCAGCACAAAAGCCCAGTGGGAAAATATCTGCACTTAGAATCATCATGGAACCCTCAGATCTGAGAGGTAATCATGTGTGGACACAAAGCATTTATTTCTGCATGTTTACAGACTCCTGAGGCAGGCATGTTCTCTTTGTAGCATCTTCTACTTATTGGAAGACTCCTGGGTGAGGACTTGAGGGCAAAATCACACTTGCTTACTTAGAGCAAAGATTTTATTATCATCCAGCAGTGCACATAAGAGCTACAAGTGTAGATTTGTTCATTTGTTTGTTGTTGGTACCGGGGATCGAACTTGGGTCCTTGTGCTTGTGAGGCAGGCAGCGGCACCACTGAACTAAATCTCTGGCCCGACATGTGTATATTTGATTTGTAACCTTGGTTTATGGGATAAGATCCTGGACTGCAGATTTACATGTGTACCTTTGTCTTCTTGGCACAATCTGGCCATCACCTGTCTGCCCGGCAAGTTCCAACCCCATTGCTTCTTGCAACTCAACTTCCAAAGCTTTCTGAATATTTAACTGCAGAGTTCAAATTTGCTACCAGACAATCAGGGCTAATTGTCTGAGACGATTTACATCCGTCAGCGCAAGGTTTTATGGCTTTCAGACTCATGCAAGATGAATAAATAAAGGAGCCGGAGTCATTACTCTTGTTTTATTACCCACAATGTGCTGGATAATCGGAGAATAATTTGGGCATGGTGCCTCTGTCAGACAGTGGACATCTGTCAAAGTACAGGTTCTGCTGCAGCTTTGCAATCTGCCCATGAGACCCTGTACACTTGCAAGTCTAAAACCTAGGAACTGAGTGTTCTTGCTTTCTGGTTCCCCCTTCTTAAGTACAGAATTCATTGAAGAGACAAGGGCCTTTCCATTTCCCATTGATAATTTTCACTTCAGTTCCCTTCCTTCTGATCATCATTTCAACAACTCATGTTCTGTTTTTTGCTTCTTCAGAGGAAGCATGGAACCCCCGGGGTAACAGAGATCTGGCCAAGCACTGGATAAGGTGGCAAGACATCAACCAGCTCTGGCTGTCACAAGCATAGCTCCAACTACTTTAAAATATCACCAAAAATGAAATTTTAATCTCTCTGGGGTCGTGATTTCATAAATAGTTTTAACCGTTTGGAACTTTTCCCTTATTGGATTCCTTTTTAACATTTATTTTTGAACAGACATACTAACTCTTTCTGGATCAGTATAACACAGCTAGTAGGAAGATATTCAGTCCATTTATTGGAAACAGTCAATGGATGATGATCGGTCAGTCCATAGTTGCTTCTGAAAAATTCTTAAACTGCGTATCATGGTATGTTAGGGATAAAAATGTGCAGTGAACCTAGGTTTATAAAAAGGAGAGAACACAGTTAAGTTCATTTGAGAGAAATAAATGAAAGCAGAAGTAGGGAGATTTTTTCAAATGGATGGAGGAACAAGAGATGGAGGAAGGGAGTAGGGAGGGGAGGAAAGGGGGTGAGAAAATGATGAAATCAGAGATTTTGCAAACGGGAAAGAAACCAACAGTTGGGAGGAGGGAGTGGGAAGGTAAGGGATGAAAAACAAGACAAGACCAAAAAAAAAATTAGGGGACAGAAAAAATTATGATGTATTGTGTACATCAAACTGGCCATGTTTTAAGTCCATTTTGGATGCCAAGCAGCCAGCATGGCACAAATGAAGACGTCCATGAAAGGGAACTTCCCGAACTGCTTCACAGAGAAACAAGAGGGGCCAGGATGATGGGCTAAGCATGTCCAAAGCGAGGGAGAGGATTTTGCCCCTCTCTCTTTCTCTCTGTTACAGCATGCCGTATTTGAGCTTGTGTGTCTGACCCCTACTCAACATCATGGTCTCAAGATGCATCCACTGACCTCAAATCTATTGTCTTTATGGCAGGGTAGTGCTCCATTGTGTGCATCATCAAGAAACCAAATATTAACGAATGCTGGCAAGGCTGTGGGGGCAAAAAAAGGACTCCTCTACAGTTTTGATGGGAGCATCAAACTAATCCAAGCACTATGGAAGTAAGTGTGGGGGTTCCTCAAAAAAGTAAAGATAGAAATTCCAATTTGACCCAGCTATTCACCTTCACCTGTAGGTATCTTCCTGGATGTGTTTAAATCATCCTATTATGGGCATCTGTGCATACCTGTGTTCATAATAGCGCAATGTATAGTAGGTAAATTTTGTGAATACCTACACTCATCATCAGATGAAAGGATAAATAAAAGGCTGTGTTTGTACACAATGTGGGTCCTTTGTGTTTTGAATAAGGACAAAGAATATATTTAAGGATGGAAATACCTACTAACTCCCAATGTATAGATGATCATGGGCTTGAACTTTCTGAAGCCTTTGTTTGTATTTCCATTCAAATGCCTGTCCCAAAAGATTATTTCAGAGTGCCTTTATGAGACCCTTTGAAATCCAGTAGGACTTGTCCCTGCTTGTGACCACCTCCATGATACGCACAGAGTATAGCTTTGGTATTTTTTTTAGCAATGTTCTCAGACAGTCCTGGCATTTTTCTAAAACAAAGCTGCTCTAAATTGATGAAGATTTAGCATTTTAACCAACCGCATCTTAAAGCCTTGAGATTTTTATGCAAGAGGTAAGAAACTGTCTTCTTAATGCTGTGCCCACATTACAAAGTAGTAGCTCGCAGACACACAATAAGCATATTTGTAAAAAGAATAAGAAGAATTTCCCCAATTAGCCCTCCCTGAGACATAAACCCAAATACAAGTCTGCATTCAGTGGAGATGTGGTCCACATTGGAGGAACAAATACACAAGTGAAGACATTCTTCAGAACCTGACACAGAAGGAACTGATACTTGATAGTCCTGTTTTACTACCCTCTGACTTAACACATCTTCAAGAATTTTTTAACCCTGGAAACAAGTCCCTCTTAATAGAGACTGGAACGATTAAAAGATAGCCATCCATTTTCCTTAGATACTTTTCCAGCAGGCTAATTCATCACAAGCTAACATTAGAAAGGCAAAATGAGTTAAATTTATAAGGTAAGTCTCAACAGCCTATTTTGCCAATTATCTCCTCACAGACTGTGACCCATGCGATTCCGTCCCCAGGCTGGATGGATGATTTTATGTCTCTGCATCCAATTACTAGAGAATTAGTGAGCTCTGCCTGGGTCAAGTATGCGTTTCCTGTAGTGTGGGTTCCAGGTACCTGAGAACCTTGCTACAACCCCATTATTAAAAAAAATTTCTTTTATTGGTACAATTTGGGTATACAATACAGTTACATTCATCATTGGGATCTTGTACCTGGACATGACATATCTTGGTTCTTATTTTTTCCCATTTCCCTGCCCTCCCTTCATTCCCTCTACCCTGCCCCATTTACAAAGACTTTGTTTCTATGTCTTTCTTTTTTTTTTTCTTTTCCTTTCTTTCCCCTACCCATCTCACTTCCCCTACTCCTTTAGACCTTTCCTTCCTATTACACAATATCATTTATACATTTTGGTCCTTATTTACACTTTTAGCTTATCACACCAGAGAAATTAAATGGTATTCACACATGTGCATCCTATTAATTTCACTTATGAGTATGGCCTCAGTGGGCATCCACTTAGCTACAAGTCTCTCTGGTTTATTGTTCTCTGCTATTGCTGTGGATACGAAGCAGAGCTCTTTTTGACTTAGCGTCTAACTTCTTTTCATGTTTATGTGTTTTTATCAGGGCACATTTGCAGTGTTTATGGCTGACGTCCATTGTGGGGAGTTGGAGGGCATAATAGCACATCTTAATTCTGTTTTAATCTCCTTTCCCTCCCCTCCCGATCCGCCATCTCTTGGTTCTTTTCTGTTTGGCAAAACATTTATCTCTCTGTTTCCTATTATCTTTATCTTTTATTTTGCTCTTTATCTTTCAGGTTTCTCAAATAAGAAAGGCCACATGATATTTAAGGTCCTGTGCCTGATTTATTTCACTTAACTTTATAGTCTCAAGTGTATCCATTTTAATACAAATCAATTCTAGTCTAAAGAATAAATGTACTTTTCATTTCCGTTGGAGAACGTCTCACTGTACAGAGACCTGTCTTTGGGAATAAGAACCACCTATATCCATGACATCTTTAAAATGCCCAATATTTTGCAATTCTGGGATTAAAAGATTATGTTCTTTTAATTGGGACTGAGATGAAATGCAACTTTCTTTCTCTACTTCAACAGGGGCTTGGTGTCCTGGTTAAAATTCACATGTTTTGAGGCCAGCAATACTTGTGTGGTTGCAATATTTATCCAGCAGCCTGGCCTGTTTTCCCGGGGCTTACGAAGGAAGAGAGAAAGCTGGTATTCCTAGCACAGGGTGAACCTGGGCTGAAGGGAAGTTTTGGCACTGATTTCAATGGCTCGCTGACTTTTGTCACCTATAAGAAATAGGGATTGGTGTTCCAGGGTGGGTACTAATTTGCCCATCTGGGCTCTGAATAAGCTGCCCCGCTGTAGTGGCGGATGCAGGAGTTCTCTGCAAAAGGTAGCAGGGAAAGTTAATATCTCAATGAGGCCGCACATTCACAGGCTGGCCCTCCCCTCCCATGAGCAGGTAGCGCCCGCTTTGCACATCGGTCTGGAAGAGCCAGGCAGCTGTGCTGCACGTGGAGGAAGAATGCGGAGACGACGCTGGCCTGAGTCGTGCTCCCTCCCAGACTGTCCACTGCTGAATGCTCACTGCGGAAATTCGTAACACATGCGTTGCCTTCACGCATACCTGCACATGCGTGCCTGTGTGTGCAGCGTGACCACAGCAGGGAGAGACAGCCGAACACCTGCTGTCCTTGTGCTCTCAGGTCCGTGGTCTTTTCTGGGAGGATTTTAGAATCACTTCCGTTTAGAAGTTCACATGGGTGCTTTGGTGCCACAATTATCATGGTCCCCTAAGTCTGCCTGGAACGTGACTTCGTTCCCCCATGACCCTGGAGTTTGGGTCAAAATTTTCTGACGAAAGAAAACACTCTACTGAAGATCAGCGTGCATTCCTCGACCATGGGCTGATTCTGCTTTCCCTGACGTGTCAGATGTGCTCTTGTTCACTTTCAATAATTAACAAAGAAACCAACAAACAAACAAAGCAAAATGTTTACTGAGCATCTAAGAGGGGCAGACGTCTTGGATAGATCCTGTCCTTTAAAGTAGCCTGTGTGTTATGAAACTGCTCCCTCACCTCATCTGAAGGGTTTTCAACATCCGCCTGCGCATTGTTGATTCCGTCCTTTCAGTGATTTAAAATCTACGCGACTTGGGGTGTTTCAGTGTTTAACAACTCGGCCTCAGCAGTCTGGATTCCAGCGCAGCTTCAGGAGCCCGTGTCTGATGATCGACCCCACAGTGCCTCTCACAGGGACGTCTGCGTGCATGGTGAGAAGCGGGTGGAGGGGCAGGAGAAGGGCCACACCAGGCAGAACCCGGGCCTCTCTGGGACACCCGCGTTCAACTTGACAGCTCTTGCCTTGAGGGATAGGCCGAGCAGCTGCTCTGGGGAGGAGCTCTCTTGTGTCTGGAGTCTTCCAGGGAAGCGGTTTCCTTCCGTGAGTCCTTCTGGTGCCCCTCAGTCCTAGCCTTGCGCTTCTCTGCTGACTTACCTTCCAAATTCCTGCGGAGCTTTTCCTTCACAGGCTTCTGTTTCTCATCCCACACAGTGTGAGATCGCGGACAAGAAACGTGAGTGCCGAAGTAAATCCTACATCTCAAGTGTCCAGCGAAATCGCCCGTCCCCGTCCCCGTCCCCGTCCCTGGCACAGCCGGCTCCTGACAGGCAGCTTCACGCCTCTTCATGTTTCCGTCGGGTAAGTGGCAATGGTCCAGGGCAGCTCTGTAGGCTGAAGGAGAGGTGTTTCCCCTTCCCAGCAACACAGTGCCTCCTGGCCCTGCAAAAGCAGAGCCCCGAGACCGGGGCAGGAAGAGGAGGGTCAGCCGATTCATCTGCCCTGCAGGAAGATGGGAGGTCTGCGACCAGCCGGCCCCCATTCTCATGAGATTTCCTTGCAGCTTGCAGGGTAAGGTCTTTCTGTCTCACGATGTGATTTTTCACTGTGCTTCTGTTTTAATTGCAATTGTTCTTGTCAGGCTGGCTGAAATTTACAGCATAAAACAATCAACAGGTTTTCCCAAGGACGAAAGAAATGGAAAGCAGCGTGGCCCAGTGTCTCTGGGTGTGAAGTCTGAACTGGGCTCTCTGCTTACGGAAGGGTCGGCCGAGGGAGCCACTGAGACTGCAGAGACGACGGAGCATGGTGAGGCCACCTTGCAGGCTCTGATGCATGCAGTGAGTCTGACACAGCGGCGGTGCTGAAGGATTTGTGCGTGGTTCCTGGGAAGCAGCCCATCAACAAAGATGGGACATGCAAAAATTGTAAATTGAAATCCAGAGTCGCTGAGGAACATGTGAGAACATTTCTTAGGGGAAATACCCAATTTTTCTAACCTAAACGATAGCGGCAAGAGGCCTGCATGCCAGCATGCTTATCCTGAGAAAAGGTGAGGAAAAATTTTAGATACAGAAGTAACCATAGTTAGGGACTCCTAGATTCACAATAAAGGTGACTCCTTAAGAGATCATACAAGGCATTTGGGAAAATTTGTTTTTTTAAAATAATTAGTACTAAAAAAGGCAACAAGTGCTTTTGTTCATTTTTTTTTGGGGGGGGTAGCATTCCCCTGCACAGTGACCTTGTGTGAAATATTCAGATATGTTTTTGTGACAAGATTAGGGTAAGGCCTGAAGCAAAATCAATGCTGTGTCATAAACCTAAAGACAATGAAGACATGTAATTGTACAGGAGAACAAAATGCCACTAACAGTTCTTTTTGCCTAAGTTCAGACAAAGTATTGTTGGGAGTCAAAACATGCAGTGTTTTAAACAATGCATCTGGTAGTGATTAAGACCCGTATGGAGGAATGATTAGTGAGCTGGACACAAACTTAAAAATGCAATTACTGGCATAGGCTATGCTATTATAAAGGGGGCAAGAGCTAAAGATACTTCAATTTGCTTTTATGCCTCTCTTGTAATTCTTTCATTAAAAATCCTTATTTGTTTACTCTTATGTTCAAGCGACATGCTCCTAGACTTTCCTGAAAAGCTAATTAGTCGAACATGCCTTAATTGAAAATGTTCCATTCAATAATTTATATAGCTTTCTCTGTAAGTTTTGGAAGAAATGAATCACTCTGACCAGACACGGCCTGGGGAGCTTTCCAGAGCTCCCAAACTCAGTGTCAGGGTTGTAGGAATGCAGGTTACCAGTCAAACTTTCGCCACAGAGTAAAACATAGGTAGTAGCCACAGGGACCCCTTTCTCTCCAAGTTTGCAGATTTCTGTGAACTCCACTAAGACTTTGTAACACTCATTCAGAGGGAAACAATGTTTGCAGGGGCAGAGACCACAGAATACCTTTTTAAACTAGACTGACCTAATATTCTTTTGGTGGTTCAAGAGATTGAGCTACATCCCCCAGCTCCTTTTATGTATTTTATTTTTTAATTTTTGAGATAGGATCTGGATAAGTAGATAAATTTTCTAGGCTGGGGTAAACTTGTGGTCCTCCTGCCTCAGCCTCCCAAAGTGGAAGGATTATAGGTATGTGTATCCACACCTGGCTTGACCCAATGTTTCGCTTTAAAAATTTCTAAAAGAAAATTTATATATCACAATAAAATTAAAGTTGAATTGATAGATGATATGTTTTCCTATGGTATCACTCTTTAACTACTAAAAACTAAATAGAATATATTTTCACTTACTTAAAGTGCTATTATTTGACCCAGTGATACAAATATCAGATGTAAAAAATCTGAAGCAACTAATGAAAATCATACCTAGGGAGCTCTACTGTATTTCAAAAAAATTTTCCCATAAAATTCCTTAAAAATCATGAAAAAAGAAAATGACTTCCCCAATGAAGTCTAAAACATGAGAAAATTTAGTCTAAAGAATATAAGATACATCATAAATCTAAATGTGAGCTTTTCATAAATTAATTTTCATACAAATTTCTGAAAATTTGTAATACATTGCTTTCATTGAAATGAAAGGGCAAGCTGAGCGTCATGGTGCATACCTATAATCCTTGCCCTCTGGGAGGCCAAGGCAGGAGGAGCACAACTTCAAAACCCAGTCTGCACAACTCAACAACCTAGCAAGATCTTGTCTCAAAAATTAAATGAATAAATAAATAAATAAGAAAAAGACTGGGGGTGTGGGCTAGTGTGAAGGCCCTGGATTTCATCACTAGACCTCCAAAAACAAACAAACAAAGAAACAAATAAAAGTATGTTCAAACACACAATTTGCATTTGTTTTTGACTTTTCTTTGGAAAGGGTTTAACCTTCTCTTGCTAGAATAGCATCAACCAGCGATGTTCAAACTCATACATTTTCTTCCATTAGCTGTAAAATGTCAGCAGCAAATTCTTAGGCCATCTCCTAATGATTTGACAAAACAGTAAGTGAGAGACATTTTGGCTCGTGGTTTCAGAAGTTTCACATCATGGTCCCTGTGGCTGTTGCCTTGGCCTGAGGAGACATGGTCCCCATGGGGCTGCCAGTCATGGAGGTCCAGAAGCAAGGAGACACCGGAAGGGGTGGGGCTTATGGTACCCCGTTGAAGGGCACATCCCAGTGACTTCCTTTTCCCCCACTGGGACCCACTTCTACATTAGGCCGGCACCTCCCAATAACTCTGAGAACTGAGGAGAGAGAGCCTGGGGTGGGGACACTCCAGTTCCTAGCTATGCAGAGTCTGTCAGAGCAGTTCCTACTCAGCCTCAGACTCTCTCAGGGCAATAGTGCCTGGATGTACAGCCATGAAGGTTTTATGTTATTGACCACATAATTTCATGATGGACTTTAAACAGTTTTTGGTTGGAGGAAAAGAATATGAATATGAAAGTAACGTCTTGGATAAGAAGGTGAGAGTAAGTATACTGTATTTTATGTAATCATCGATCCAGTGACTAACAAATATTTGTCAGTCAGTATAGTTGGTGTAACTCTAATTAGGTTAAATGCCTCTAAGAGTCACAGCTGTTATTTAATTGGTTCCTTTTATTCATTGTTTTACATTTCCCTGTACTTTTCCTCTGCAGAAACATCATTTTCTCTTTTTCACTATTATTCCAAGATCCAGTGCCACCATGTCTCGGCTGGCCACTTTGTCTCTTCTTTCTTTCTTAAGAACATTATTTGCTGTAAACCAATGTTATTTCACTGAGTAACATGTAAACTTTGTGGGGAACAATTACTTATTTTACTTTCTTTCATCTATTGATTTACTTTAAATTAATCTCCTAATTAATAAAACACAAAAATTTTGCAAATGAAATGGCAGCCGTGTGATGCTTCAATACCTGCATATGGTGGTTAATGAGGTCAAACTTATATATCCTATTTCCTCAAACTCTTGTCACTTCTTTATTTCAAAAACATTCAGGCTCTTCCCTTCCAGCTTCCAGAGATACACAGGACACAAACACTATGGATAGTTCCCTACTATGCAGTAGCAAACTAGAAGTTTATTTCTATCTATCTGCAACTTTGTGTTCACTGATTGCTTCCCAATTTTCTTCACATATGCTTGCGGAAGTCCACCATAGTTAGGTTTTCTTCGGTGTGTTTTGAATACACCTAGCATCTCAAATTACCATTTTAATTGAGGAGGTCTTCATTCTTTAGGATGGCAGCTTATTAAAATTAGAGTGCACATTAGGTTTAGATTAAGCACTAACACAGTTCATTTGTTAGAGGATGGATGCTCCGTGCCACCTTTTCATGGAAGGTAAATGATATGTTGCAGAAAGGAGCAGTTTGTGTCCGTGTTGGGAAGTACTCATCACTTGACACTGGCAGGTGAGCAGCCTGGAGACGGGGAGCTCCAGGACAGACATAGTCAGCCTGCAGCCCCTGTCGCTCCCTGCCTGGTCTTGGAGTCGCACTGATCCCTATCCAGCCTCCACTTCCCATGACTGCATTGGGGCTCTTTGGAGCTGAGTTGTCTCCAAGGTCTACCCCGTGCTTCAAGGTTTCTTTTGTTGTGAGTAGCAATGATAGTCACAGCTAAGAGCATCAGGTCCTGACCTTCTGGGAGCTCAAGGTGACACAGAGACCCACCAGGGGCTGCTGCAGGGGAGCGCTTCACACAGCCCACAGTGCAAGGAGAGGCAGCAGCTCAGAGCCTCACTAGGGTCCCCGAGTCCTGAGAAATCTGGATGTACCGTTACTGAAACCTGGCCTTCCTGGAGAACGTGTAGCCTTTGGTGTCTTAGGAAACCAGTGTTGGATGACTTCGAGTGTTAACCAGGAGGAATTGTCACATTGGTACAGAGGGACCAGAGCTTCCACAGGCTATGGAGGAGCTTGCAAAGTACACAGCTTTACCCTGAACTTGCCACTGCTCTTTTTATTCTTTTATATCATATCACTGCTCAAGGCTCGCTTTTTGATCTTAAAAGTCTTTATTTTTAAATTAAAAAACTTTAGAAGTGCAGCCCAGTTATCCTCTTCTGAATCATAATGCTAAGATTTCTCATTCCTGTTAAGTTCACTTTGCTACTTTCAAAATCCCTTTCTTTATTCCGGTGATTATTTTTCCCTACTCTGAAATATGCAGAAAATGTTTTTATTGGGGCCAGGGATTTAGCTCAGCAGTTCGGTGGCCTGCCTTGCAAGAGCAAGGACCCAAGTTCAATCCCCAGTACCAAAAAGAAAAAAAAAGAAAATGTTTTTATTTATTTTTGAGGTTGGTATCCCTAAGTTGCCCAGGAGGGTCTTGAAGTGAGGATCCTCCTGCCTCAGTTGCTTAAATAGCTGGGAATATGGGCATGAATCACTGCAGCCTGGCTGAGCAAGACACGTCAACAGCGTTTTCCTCCAGAGTCACAGCTGCTATTAACCTGTGAACCACTGAAACCGACCTCTCTTTGTGTGACCATGACACTTATGTGTGTGTGTGTGTGTTGCTCCTGCGTGTGTGCTGCTTATGTAAACAGTGTGGTTGAAGTGTCCGTGCTTCTGGATTGAGTGCAAATTCTCTTTTCAGAGAAGAGGGCACAAAAGGCTTTCCTGAAATTCAGTGGAGATTTCTGAACATAGTGCATCACTTCCTGCCTCAAACAGGTAAAATCTTGGGCAGCCACCAGGGGAGGGAATGCTACTTGTTTTAGTCACATTCTTGTCCCTGCTACAAAACAGCAGGCACCCACAACTTCAGGGAGAAGAGGTTTATCTTCTCTAACGTTTCAGGAGTTTTAGTCCATAGTTCACTGTCTCACATGGAGAAAAGGCAAGGAGGAAGCATGTGGCAGAGAAAAGCTGCTCACAGCCTGGTGTACAGGGAGAAGTACTTTTCGGGGTCACTCTCCCATTGATGTCTGTCTTCCAATCAGCCTCTACCTACTAACAGCACATTTTGCTACATCTGTCTTGGGGAAAATCCTGATCCTAGCAATAATATTCTGCTCCTGGCCCCCAAAAGACATAAGCACATCTCTTTATAAAAATACATTTAGATCATATCTGAGGATTGTCAAAGCCTTAAGTGTTCCAACTTTGCCAAAAAGTCCAAGTTCAAAGTCTCCTCTGAGACTCAAGGCAAAATCTTATCTAAAAGCCTGCATAAAAATTATTTTAAAACAAAAATACTTCCAACATACAGTAGCACAGGGCAAACACTTTCTTTGCAAAAAGGAGGAATAGGGGATAGAAATGAATGAGACCAAAGCCAGAATGAAGCTCACCAGGGGAAAGACTAAATCATATAGCTTCATGTCTGGTACCAGGGCAAGTTGTGAGAGGTCAACACTAAAGACTCAGGCAGCCCTGCCCCTGCGGCCTTGCAGGATGCAGGTTCATTGCCTCTTGCTTGGGCTGGCTCTGCTCCCTGCTTGCCAACTTCCCCAACACTCAATTCCTGATTCTGGCAACTGCAACTTCTGAGATCTCCACTGCATGTTCAACTTCAATTTCATAGCTTTATGAACTAGCCTCCTGGGGACATGGTACTTAATCTTCCAGGTCTTCTGAAATCTGGGTGGAACCAGCCTGACCTCACGACTCTTGCATTCATTCTACACAGCTGTAAGAGCAGCAGGATGGAGATGATGCTAAGATCTGTACCGGCTTAACAGTAGCCAGGCTCCCTTGGATCATAGATTCAGAGCCCTGTGAGTGCCTGGAAGTTTGAGCACCATGAACCCAATTCTGGTGAACCAAGTCCCCACATGGTCCTTCTTAAGCAGGGCTTCCTGGGGCTCTTTTAAAGCAAAGGATCTTACATTTATACTCTTGAGTCCACAACCAGGTCTTACTGATTCTTCAGATGCCATCAGAACATTTTTGTTAGCATACTTACATAAAGTACTTTGCTTCATTTAACCTTTTCAGCAACCATGCTCCCTTGGGCAACGGTTTTGCAAATGACTCCTTTCTAGAGAAACTGAAAACTTTTCAAATGGGCTTTTAGCTCCTGATCTCACTACAAATCTCACTATAAGGAACAAGCACTACACATGCTACAGTCTGAATTTTGAGCTACCTCAAAATTTCCTTGGCTAGATCAATTCATCTACCTCCCCCAATCTCAATCTTCTGCAGTCTCAGGATATGAGCAGAATAAAGACAAATTTTCTGCAAGAGGGTAATACACATAGCCTTGAGTCCAATTGCTACTGCAGTCTTTGTTCCCAAATGAAATCTTCTGAGCCTGGTGATTGCTGTCTTCATTTCTATCTGCATTCTTGTCTGAGCTCTGTCCAGAATCTCCCATTAAGTTTGGCCTATAGCAAACTATGGCTTCTCTAGCCAGCATCTTCAAACCTGTTTAAACTCCTCCCACGAGCCAACTTCAAAGGCTTCTAGATAATGCAATTAGGTGTGTTCACATCAACAAGCCACTCCTGGTAACAACATCAGTCTTAGTGACTTTCTTACTGCTGGGGCACAACACCGAACAGCCACAATTTAAACAAGAAGAGTAAAGACAGAAGAGGGGTAGCTGGGGAGTAGCACCAAGTCACACCTTCAGTGAGTGACTCCTTCAATCTCCTTCTAATAGGACATGCAGCCATGAATTCAACAGCAGATGCATCCACTGATGAGCACCATGCCCTCATGATCGAAGCACTTCCAAAAGCCCCAATTGTGGACAGATCTGTGCCTGTCCTGGAACATTCCAGTGCCAAACCACAGCACTATTAGAAACAGCAATGCAATTTGACAACTGGGATCTTTTGACTCAGGCATCCCCGCAGTGGCAGCCTCTGCATACCCAGAGCATGGCTCAGGCTTGTGGTGTGACTGTAGCATCCATTTTCTGCCTGGTTCTGAACCAGTTAAATTTTACTTCTCACACATAGATGCAGAAGATTTTGCTCTGCATCTTTGAGCTTTGTCTCCTTGCTCTGAATTCCACCTAATTTCCTCTCAAAGGTATAAAATCTTTCTTCTTGCAGACACAATGTTTTGAAAACTACAAGAATCCAAAGAAAAGCTTGCTTTTAAAGTATGGGTTAAGTGTCTTTCACCTTTCTATCATCCAGAATAGTAGCCTCTTAAGAATAATGTAAAAGCACATGTCAGAGGGGAGAGAAGAGTCTGCAATGTTCTTGTAGTGCTAGAAGGCTGCATCTTGTCTATTGTGAAACCTGTCACTATACACCCCTCTGATGGCATTTCTCCCCTGCACAGGGAGAGCAAATGACAAGTCAAAACCTGGAAAAGTATCCTCAGAGGGCATGTGTCCTCCTTATGATCACCTCTGTTGTCATATGATCCTTTCCCCTGTTACTAGTAAACATCAGGAAAGCATCACTGCTGCAATGCTTACCCGGACATATAAACACATAAGCTCTTTTGCTTGACCATTTTTGTTTGTTTATTTGTTTGTTTGGTGTTTTTTTGTTTGTTTGGTTGGTTTTTTGTTTTGTTTTGTTTTGTTTTGTTTTGTTTTTTTTTTTGGGGTCTGAGACTGACCTGGAACTCACTATGTAGCCCAGGCTTGTCTTGAACTCACAGTGATCCTCCTGCCACAGCCACCTGCTTCAGTCTCCTGAGTGCTGGGATTATAGGTATGCCCTACCATGCCCGGCTTCATTTTCCAAGTCATAGAAATGATAAATATCTCAAACTGGAAAAAAAATTAAGATATTTTTTCCAATTTATTTTCACATTTGCAATGTCTTTTTTTTCTGAGAGGGAAGTCAAGCGCCAGACTAGCAAATTCATCCTTGCTAACTCTCATGCTATCAGCATTTTTTGTGTGTCCAGGAGGTAAAATGATCTCAGGTAAATGGTTTCATAATTTTTTAAGATGGTCATTTCTAGATTTGTAAACATATTTGCTAAACACAAAAAAATTAAAGAAATAAATAAAAAACACTTGTTAAATCTCTGAACCTATAGTGATATTCTGGTCCATTCTGGATATGTTTATCACTTTCCCATCAGTGAAATAATATATGCAACACACAATTTAAATGGTGAGAGATTTCATTTGACTTGTGGTTTCTGAGCATTCAGTCCATGGTTGCCTGTATTCAAAGCAGGAACATCATGGTGGAAGAGATGATCAGAGAGGAACTTCTCCAACCATGGCAGTCAGGAAGCAAAGATATGCAAAGGAGCAGCCATGGACATGAATTCACCCTTCCAAGCCATGTGCCAGTGACCCATCTGCTCTGAACAGGCCCTAACTCGTACTAGTACATTTGGATATAATTGATGGCTTAGTCCACCGGTGAGTATCATGCCACCATGATCCAGTTACTTTTCAAAAGTCCCTCCTTCGAACATAGGATACTTTGGGAGATATTTTAGACTAAACCACAGCATTAGATCATATCTCAGCACATCTGCCTCTGTCCCTTTTGGTCTTAAGGATCAAATTTTACCTGATCACATTTTTTTATTCAGATTCCAATTTCCTGATATCAAGTCCTCCTTTGGATTCTTGGCTATGCTTCTAAATTGAGGTTTGATTCCCCCCAATCTAAGACATGTTGAAATTTTCATAGTCTTAGAAATGATTTTTTTCACCTGCACACATATATGGAGTTGGTGTACTGGATATGACTTGTCCCTAAATAAACCTTCATACACTTCTGCAGCCAGTCTCTGGATGGTGGGGCCTAAGTACTACATGGTTTCATGAGATGAGACTCATGGCAGCTGAGCCCAACCTTGAAAGAGTAGATGGGCGGGCTTGTAAATCTTGAGTGATCGCTACAAGATGCATTCTTTGTCTGTCACACAAATAGGAAGGTGATGTAATGAAATTATCTGCACATCAAACACAAGACAGTTTTCTTGAGTCTCTCAATAAGCATTTGCTGTCTCTCTTATTTCATATTAAAATATATCTAGCTGTGAGGAAGTATTACCTAGGATCCTCTAGAAGAACAGAATAGAATCGATATATGCATAATTATGCAAAGGGATTTGCTAGGTAGGCTTACAGAAGCAGATGTAGAAGAATCAAAATGGCCACCTGCCTGACAAAAGACTCCAAAATGTCAGCCATGCACTGGAGGATCCAGTCACAGTTGAAGGTTGAAGGCCTAGAAATCCACTGCAGCCTGTGTTGAAAGCCCAAAAGGCCTTCATTGGCAGGCTGAAAAATCTTCACTGGAAGGCTGAAAAAACTGGAGTCCTATGGTCAAAGGCAGAGGCAAAAATCAGAGCTTCTCCAAAAAGATAACATTTTCTTCATCTCTCTCTTTTCCTTTAATCCAGGCTACAATTCTATTGATTGGTGCCACCCACATCTAGGGTGAGGCTTCGCCCTCAGTTTGCTGGCTTCTGTGTCAATCATCCATAGACTCACTTAGAATTTACTAATCTGCTAGGTGGTTCTTCTCAAGTGGACCTATCATGATTAAAGATCCCAGAATGATAAAGAGATAAAGCACAGATGAATGTTAGTGCAGTCAGACTATGTAGTGGTTATATAGTGGTGGATATGTGTCGTTGTATCTTGGTCAGAGCCTGCAGAATGGAGAGCACAGAGGGTTATACTAATGCAAATGGTGTGCCTTACTTAAAAAAAAAAAATCACCCCCCACAATTTAAAGACCCAATTTAAAAATGGGCATCTGAAATGAACAGACATTTCTCAGTCAAAGAAGTAAAAGCAGCAAATATGAAAAAATGTTCAGCATCACTGGCCATTCTAGAGATGCTGATGAAAACAATGCTGAGATTCCACTACACCACAGAAAGAATGGCTGCTATCAAGAAATCAACCAATAATAAATGCTGGCAGGGTTGTGGGGAGAAAGGAACCCTTCTCCATGGCTGGTGGGAGTGCAGACTGGTGTGACCACTGTGGAAATCAATATAGAGATACCTCAAAAAAACTAGGATTAGAGGTCCCATTTGACCCAGCCATCCCTCTGCTGGGTATCTTTCCAAAAGAATTAAAAGAATCATGCCACAGTGATATAAGCTCACCTATGTTTATAGTAGCACAGTTTGTAATAGCTAAAACTTGGAAACAGCCCAATTGCCCATCAGCTGGAGACTAATAAGGAACATGTGTTTGTTTTTTTTTCTAAAATGGGTTACTACTCAGGCATAAAGAATGAGAAACTAGAGTCATTTATAACTAAATAGATGCATATTGAGGTCATACTCTTAAGTGAAACAAATAGTACACACCTGTAAATACTGAATAGTTTCTTTGGTGTTAGAAACTGAAAGTGTAAATAAAGATCAAAATGTATAACTGATAATGTGAAACAGGAAGAAAAAGTCTAAAGGGGAAGGGGAAGAGGGGGAGTAGGGGAAAGGAAAGAAGGGAAAGAAAATATATGGGAAAAGGAAAAAATGGAAACAAAGTTTTTTCAAATAGGGAGTGAGTAGAGGGGTTGAAGGGAGGGCAGGGGAATGGGGAAAAATAAGAATCAAGATACATCATGTAGAGGTACAAATTCCCAAAATGAATGCCATCATATTGTATACCTAAAATCTATCACTAAACTTAATAAAAATTAACAATAACATACAAAGATCAGCTCATCTATGGTAACAAACTCCCCTCTCTGGTTTAAGATTCTTACAGTGGTGGGCTCTGTACATGTTTATGGAAGAGGAAATATATGGGAAATCTTTATTCTTTCTGATCAATTTGCCTGTGAATCTAAAACTGCTCTAAAAGTAGTCTATTAAAATAATAATAACAAAAGACAAAAAGAATAGAAATAACCTAGGATTAAAAACAGTGTTACAATCTCAGATTTTAATTGTTAAGGTGAGATATGCACCAGCTCTAAGAAACTGAAGGGACACGCTTTCATTTAGAAATCACCTTAAACTTGTTAACAGTTTCTTTTGCACGTTCAAAATTCAAATGAACATAACTTCAACATGGTCAAACAAACTAAAAATGCCATTAACCCATGCATCATCTCTGTACTGATTAGAAAGCACAACTTCGGATTGCATGGCTTAGAACATGGAGCTCCTCCCTGGGGGTGGAATTGCCACTGTGCTCTGTGGTCCTTACCAACCGGAGCAGGACTGCCATGCAAGCATCTTGGTGTTAGCCGGCTTTTCTCTGCCATGGCAAATACCCGAGGAAAGTAACTCAGAGCGAGGAAGGCTTATGTTGGTTCACAGCTGGTTCTGTTGCTTTTAGGCTTGTGAAAAGACAGAAGCCTTATGGGGCTTAGGTTCACAGAGGAAGCCTGCTCACCTTGTGACAGCCAGGAAGCAAAGCACAAGATAGACACAGAGAGGAGAAAGGGCCAGGAACGACAAACTGTCCTCAAAATATTTAACCCTGTCACTTGGAACACATCCATCCCATCATCCTTGCTAGTTTCTACTCTGGGATCTTTCTTCCTGAGGGTGTTTAGCTGCACTGTCCTGGCTGCCTCCACATCCTGAACGGATCCAGAGTGTTTCACTTTCACAGTCATTTCAACTTTCAGGAAGAACCGGAAGTCGCATGGAGCCAGACCCAGTGACTGAGGTGGATGAGGACACATTTGTGTTTTGTAAACCTGCCTTTCCATTGGATGCCTCTCAGCAGCAGCAATCACTGTATTCTGATAGTACTCGCAAAGACCGTCAGGAAAGAGCACTCCAGAGCTGCTGCAGAAAGTGGTGAGGAGGAATTGCTATCGTTTACTGTAAGTTTTAATTTAACTGTACTTTGATCACACCTTGTAGTCCCCAAGACTATGGCCCATGACCACCTCCTCCCCCTGGTCCCACCACCTTTGCTTGCAGACTAACTCATACTCCATGATTCCGTCAGACCCATGAGGAGTCGCCAGCACTAGCGAGTCTGTGTACTCTCTGCTCCATTGTCCTCCTCCCTGTGGCCTCAGCCACCCACTCTTGGTCTTACACCACACTTGACTTTTCTAACAGCTGGGCCACCTCCAAAATATGCAACCTAAGAATTCTACCTTCTTGCCCTGCTACCCTATTCTTCCTGCTGGATGGTTCCCACCACTCTGCCGTCCACAGTCCATCCTCCCTCGCTTGTTTCCACCATCCTTATATCTGGCCCATGTGAGAGCCTGTGGTTTGGACACAAGCCCATTCTTTGAAAGCACTTTCAACTCCCTTCCTCATTCCTTTGACTATTGCCTTTACTTGCCAATGCAGAACCTGCTTAATTATCTCCTTTTAGCAAGCATTTGAATACTGCCGGAGAAGAGTCTCACAGCATTCTGAGTGTCCTTGCTTGAAGCAGCTGAGGGGGAGAACAAAGGAGAGGGCTTTATTTTTCCTTCTTTCTGTGTGCATTCATCTCTGCAGGGTGGACTCCTAGCCCTTATGTTGCTTCTATCACATGTAAATAAGAAGGAATATTAGAAATGCTAGACTGATCTGATATTGGACAGATGGATTCAGAATCACTGAAAGAAATAATAGATCTGAATGATCAGAGCAGAGGATAAAAGTGAATGAATGTGGAACATGCCAAAAAGCCTCTTCTTATTTTGAAATGACCCCTCTGACCACTAACCTGGCACTGCACCATCTCAGATCTTCTCTCCAATTTGCCATGCCCAGTGAGATTCACATATTTTGCCATCACCTGTCAGAAGCCCTGGATAGTTTGAAGAGCAATAAAACAGAGTCTCAGGTCAAGGATTTTGAGTCCGGAAACTATTTGTTGGTCATATGGTTTAAATTATTTCTTTTCTGTGTGTCTGGAAAATTAGTGGGTGTCTAACCTATAGAGAATATAGGCATAGGTATTTCCTGGTAAAATCACAAGAGGAAGCTGATCCAAGATAGTATAATTTATTTGTCTAACAAGCTGCAGATGAACTGAGATATTTGAGAAAAACTCACTATGATGTGATAGATTCTAGATAGAGTATTAAGGAGATTTCCTTCAGAACAAGCCCAGCAAGAAGCCAGAATGCACGCTGCAGTTATGAAAATTAAAATGTTAAATGGCTTCATTGAGCAAGCTACAAGGAAGGTATCTCTTGTATTGTAATTAATTCAATAAATTACATAATGCCCCATTCCTGATGCATTTTGTTAAAAAAACAAAACATCATACACTTCACAATAGAGAACATGAGTTGACAATGAAAAGGAAGACAAACCAGAAGGAAAATAATGTCTTAAGAGGTAACATTAAAGAAGATGTTAAGTTATCACTAACTGGAAAGTATTAGTTAGATTAGACGTCAAATAGGATTTGGAAATTGCAAAGCTTTTTCTCTTTTTAAACAGTCCTCAATTTTCTGCAGTTTGGCTCTCACACCCCTCTGTCCTGTTGAAAGACCTTATGTGCAGTGATCTCAACTGGGAGTGGAAAGGAATCCCCTCAGGGACATATCATAGGACAGGGTTCCTGACCTATCTTTTGGAGAAAGTTTTCTCCTCATCTGGAAATCCAGTTAGAATGCATGGGTTTCGGCTTTGATAAAGATTATATCTAAAGTTACCTTTATCACTAAAGGGGAGTATAACTTGTGGAAACAAAAAAGTAATGAAACAAAGTCTGCTTAAAGTTTCTTGATTTAAGGAAATGGTATTTGGTTTTAAGAGTAATGCT
Source organism: Fukomys damarensis (assembly GCF_012274545.1). NCBI lineage: Eukaryota > Metazoa > Chordata > Mammalia > Rodentia > Bathyergidae > Fukomys > Fukomys damarensis. The sequence continues at coordinate 34,559,110 of NW_022900937.1, read as the reverse complement.
AGGTGATTGTCATGAGCAGCTCATATGATGACTGCAGGAAAATCATGTGCAGACCAGTCCCCAAAACTTATATATAAAAAGTAGCCTCATGGAGGTAAGGGTATAAAATTCCCAGGTAATTACTCAGAAAGGGAAAACTAGTATAAATACACACCTGTACTCTGTTAACAGCTACCTCTGCAATGAGAGGCTCACAAGGAAAGACACAGCAGAACAACCCTGGGATACTGGATTAAGAAAACATCTGAAAAACAAAAGTGCTAAATGTATTAAAAGAAAAGTTGACAACACTGAAAATAGGTAAATAAGGATCAAAATGTATAATTGATATGTGTGATAGGAAGAGGGGGGTCTAAAGGTGTAGGGGAAGTGAGAGGGGTAGGAGAAAATTAAGAAGGGAAAAGAAAAAATAAGAGAAAAGGAAAAAATGGAAACCATGTCTTTGTAAACAAGGAAAAGTGGAGGGGGTGAAGGGAGGGCTGGGGAATGGATAAAAATAAGAAACAAGATCTGTCATGTAAAGACATAAGATCCCAATGATGAATGTAACTGTACTGTACACCTAAAATGTACCAATAAAGAAAAATAAGGAAAAGGAAAATAGCAGGTTAGTTAATATTACCACAAATCGTGGATTAGAAAATAATCATTTTGTGGTCGTGAATGAGCATTTCTCTTTTAGAAAGTACAAATGGCAAAATCAGGGACAAAGAACCAGACTAGTTTAAAGTTACTCTCAAATAGTTCAGAAAAATATACATGTATATATGGAGATGTGTATATACACATCTATATGTGTACATCTATGTGAGTACATACGCCTTGTGTAGATGCACAGAGCAACTGAAAGAGAGGGACAAGCAAATTGGAGCAAAAGTCGAAAATAGGTAAGTTGCATAAAGTATGTATAGGATTTCTTTGTTCTAATCTTGAGAATTTTCTGTATCTTTGAAATTATATATCACAATAAGCTTCAAGTCACAAACACGCAGGCTTTGGACATGTGTGGCTTACGTGTCAGTTCACGCATGTGTGTGTAGTCGGGTGTCCATCAAAGTCAGAAACTAAAACTAAAATCTATAACCTTGACATTTTATAGCTAGCCAGCCACTGTTAGTATCTTGGAGTTTCTTCTAGACTTTCTATAACATATAGATTTTAAAAAATAATTTATATTTTTTGTTTTCATGATTCTATGACTAGCATTTTCCCCAAACGTTCCTATATTACTAAATGGTATTCTAAATGCTGTGATGAGGCAAAGATTTGCATGGTGGGAATTGGAGATGTTCAGCAAGCAGTTGCTCTGAAGATGTTCTGAGAGGAGGAAATGCCTTAGCCAGAAACCTTTGCAGGGAGTCGCCCTGGATCCCAACGCCAACTGGAGGGTTGTGATTGACACAGTTTTCTGTGTCAATTTAGGGAGGTGTGGTGTCCAGTTGCCTGGTCAAACACTAGTCTAGGAGGGTGTTTCCTAGGTGCAGTTAGTTCACATTTAAAACCAGTCTTCTGTGAATAACACTGATGTCCATCTCCAGTGTGGTTGAGCCTCAGTCAATGAGTTGCAAGTCTTAGGAGAAGACTGGGGTTCCCTGAAGCAGAGAGGGGTGTATTTCTGCTGACTCTTGGTCTGGCTTTCATAGATCTGTCCTTCCTGGACTTACCAGGGCCCTCAAGCATTTTTTTCAACTAGCTAATTTCACTGTATCCCTCTCTGTTTCTCCGAATGTGTTTAAATGTTTTTATGTTTATTCTCTTCCTCTGCAAAAACCTAACTTATACAAATGTGTTCTCAGCCATTTTTCCCTCTGTTTTCTTTTTTTCTACAGAACCGAGGACAACAGTACTCATGCTACAGTATGGATAGGACCAGAAAGCATGTCCTTCATGTACTTAGAATGCAGCTGATCTCACAGTGAGTGGTCTTACAGGACTTAAAAATTCTGAGTCTATTTGTTCTTTTGAGTGAGTTGGTCTCATTCCAGAGATCTCTGTGAAATGGAAGTTTGATTATCTGGTAAGAAACAAGTCAGAGAGGTTAGGCAAGAATAATGTACAGGTTTTATAGGTGAATTTTTTCCTTCCAAAAGCAATAGTAGAGTCCAACAATCTCATTGTATGACCTTGCTTAGAAATATAGATGTTTTAGATGTGATTGTTTCATGTGAAGGAATCCTGGAGTAAGATGGGTCCCTAGTCCACTACAACAGGTTTCCATATGAGAAGATGCCACATAAACACACAAAGAAACAGAGAATGCCATGTGAGTGGGGACAGAGCGATACACCAAGGAAAATCAAGGATTTCTGGAAAACCACCAAAAGCTGGAAGGCATGGACCAAGATTACCCTAAAGCAGTGGTAGTGAACCTGGTGCTATAGCTGGCTGTTTGTTGTCATTGAAAGCTCAAAGACATGCATTAAGGGCTTCCGAAGCATCCTGGCTCTGCAGACCGCTCCATTCATGATGTGGGGTAAGCCAGCCAGGGGGGAGGGGGTGGTATTTTCCCAAGGCAGCTGGAGCAAGCCAGTGTGGGATGCACATATGGTGGTACACATACGCAGTATGTTTGAAGTTGTGCTTCATTTGGGGGTAAACAGTATCAGATGTCTGTCTGTGATGCTGTGTCTGATGGCAACTTAAGGTTGGGTGGGTTCATCCTAAGGATGTGGGCCTTCTGGTTTTGATTTGTTGTTTGTTTGTTTTCCTTTCCAATTAGTAAGCAGTTACTGGTCCTAACCTTCGAAACTAGGGCAAATATTTTCCCCAGGAAACGTTCAGCAAGTGGTTTTAGTGTCCATTTATGATTGCTGATCCTAGACTGAGTCAGATCTTCTCTTGGGGCTTAAAACATGATAATCTCGTGCAGAGTTCTGTCATATTGATTATGCCCAAAGCAGGCTCTGAAGAGTGAACCCCACGACTGGCTTGTTTATAGAAGTCTGGCCAAAGCCAACGTGGTGAGGTCAGAGTAATTCACACCCGAATTCCATTCCCACAACAAAAGCCTTCTGAACTAGAAGGACAGTGTTCTAATTCCAGCCATATATTTTGTTTATTCTGTTCCTAATTTGAGATTACTTTGTCTTGTCCTTTATGGGCCTTATTTACATTCATTTCCATAGGAACCACACATTGCCTTTACCCCAGTTGATTGATAAAAATCAGTGCCTGGGACTGGCCAGTGCCTCTATCAGTTGCACCAGTATTGGTCATCCTGGAAGCCTGTTTTTTCTTTCCTAGTCCTGTCTCTTAGTGTATTTGTTTCTCAGGCTTGCATCATATACTGGGCAGGGAACTAGACCCAAACTGCAGGGATCTCAAGTATTTTCTAACAACACACACATTTATTTATTAATTATTTTGGAAAAGAGAAAATTTTCCTGATAGCTTGGGGGTGGACTATTATGGTTCTGCCTAAAACAACAAAAAAAATATTTAGTTGTGACCAACAATGATGAATTTATTCCACTACACCTAATGGATTCCTAGGCTTTCATTGATTCTGAGATTTATTAATTCAGGGAAATAAATACAGTAAGCATTAATTTTTGCTAGTGAGATCATGCCCTCTTGGGTCACTCATCCCATCTTTGAGAACTGCAGTCTAGTTTCTCTGTCCTTTGCAATACCCTCTATAGTCTTGTATATGTTAGATTTCCCTTGCCTTAAGATGGCTGCCACACAGAATAGCAGCCTCCATGTTAGAATATGGCTTCTCCCAACAAAGGGCAGACTTCTTCTTCCCATTGTGCCTCTTCTCCCACCAAATGTGTAACCTAATACTTGCTACCTCCTAACAGCTAGTGATGTCACAGGCTCCTCCAATCCCTTAATACCACCTCACTCAACTCCACCCCAGCTCAGGCTAACCCCACCCCGCTCCTATAAAACAAGCTCCCTGTGCTGCCATGTTGCTTTCTCTCCTTTGTTCAGAGACAGCCCTGCAGATCCTCCCCATAATAAAGGCTTGTTATGGTTCTGGTCTGGTCTTGGTTTTTGGCTTTTTTATCTAACAGTATACCTGGGTGTCTTCCGGTACTAGTTCTTCAAGACTAAATTGGTTTTTCACTATATTGGAATTTCTCCAAGTATTTTGGAGTTTTTTTTATTAGAAGATGGTATTTAAAAATAGTGATATAGATCCTATTGATTTCTACTCATTCTTAGATTTTTCTTAGAGTCTTTCAGCAGAGTTAGGAAAGTTACTTATTAATAAAAAGAACCTGAGTTCCTAGTAATAATTCCAATTCAAATTTAACATTGTATGCCTGCTGTAGTTTGAGTCTTAAACATTCCTCACAGACCCATGTGTGAAAGTCTTCTTTCCTAGTTTAGCATGATTGGGACATCACAGAAAGGTTAGGAGCTGAGGCCCAGTGGGAAATCTTAGTCACAGGACAGGAGCCCTAGGAGAGGACCTGGAGCAACTGTCTTTTCTTCTTCCAGTCTGCCACCTCCAAAACTGTGAGCTCAAAGGAACCTTTTCGCTTTATAAGTGATTATCTCAGATATTTGATACAGTCATGGAAAGCTAACTAGCATAAGGTTATCTTACTCGCTTCCTTGATTCTGTATCTGTATTGTTGTCACTAGAAATCCCAGTTACAACTTCAACATGTGTTCTTCTGTGTTTCATGAGAAGGCTTTCCATTTGCACTTGTTTATTTTCACAGTCCCCCTGCCCCGAAATATTTTAGTATTTTCTTCACATCATTTTGGCATTTTATACTTTTTTTGTACTTTGTTTTATTTCTATTCTAAATGATCTCTTTTATATATTTTGTGTTCTATATTAAGATGAAATATTTTAAGCTTGAATAGAAGCTTATTATTATTATATCTTTCTGTTTTACTGAGATTTTTATTATGAGGAAAAATTCATGTTTATCTCCAGTTAGCTCTTCATCAACAGAGTGCAAGATGCCCTGTTATAAAATTGTTTTCAGTTGATTTTGTTTGTTGTTTGCTTTTTTCCACTGCAGCTTCCATTGGTGTATACCAAACACCAAAAATGTCCCTATTCCAACAACAACAGCAAAATTTTCTTGAAGGCCACAGTTTTACAGTTTCTTGTGCCTTTTCTTTTAATGGACAGATTTAGCTTATTTGAATCAATTGTGGTTACTGAATAAATTCTTCTATTTCACTTTTTTTTCGCTGTGTATTTTTCTGATTGTTTTCCTGGCCTTTTCTTCTTTTGGAATGACTTTGTTCTCTTATTTATTTCCTTCATTGGTTTCTGTGGTCTCTGCCATGGTTCTTGCTTTTGTTGGGTATTAAACTAATTTGAAAATTCCTACTTAATAAAAGTCTAAATTAAATCAAGTCAATATTTTTTTGTTTTTATTACACCATATAAGAACCTTTAAATTAGTTATACTAGAAAATTCTTTTTAAAAAACTTTTAATTCTACCACATTACCCTTTCAAAATTAGCACTGACTTCCTGCCATTTTATTATATTTTTTTACCTCAGAAATAAAAATAAATTAGTATACAGATCTCTTAACCTGCAAAATTAATCGTTTTGAAATATCTTTGCTATATAGCTGGTAATTTAAATCCATGTGATTTATTTTAAAATATTCCTATTATTTAAAAATCTATGTCTTGAAGGCCACAGTTTTATAGCTTCTTGTGACAAATTTTTGAATGCTCAACCCTGGCTTCAGTTTTTGGTTGGAGAACAGAAAAGTGCTTGAGGCTGTGATTAAATTGGACAGAGCTGAGATCATTGTCTGTTTTAAGCTTATAGGTTTAAGACCTCAGCGTTTGGGAAAGTGTTACCTTCTTGGGTCTTCAGTCAGGAAAATTCACAGATGTCCAGTTTGTGTAAAGTTCCTTTTCAGTAGTAACCTGGTATAAGAAAATTGATTCTAATGTACTGCTTTAAGGCAAATGAAGATACAGGAAGGCTGTGGACACTGAAGACTGCTCAGCTCCCATTCATGGGATGTGACAAACAGATTTTCCCAGCTGCAGCAGAGAGCAGTGTCCTTGTGTAAGGGGCACTGGCACAGACCTAAGCCACACTGCTGAATTCCTCTTCCTTACCTGTCTGGAAGCTCTGGAGTCAAACTAATCTTTACTACAGTATCTAGAAGTGGAGACATCTCATTTCCACTGTAGAAAAATATATATATATATACATATATTTTTTTTTCTGCCTCACTGGCAAAGTAAGAGAGGATGGAGCCCTGATATTTAAGTGTAATAAACAGTATGCAGGAGATTGTTCCCTGTGGCATGTTCTGTAAATTTTATGATAAACTTTCATCTTCAGAAAACATATTAGCTTTCATACCAAATATCAGAATCCCAAGAGGGAGTTATTAAACGTTTTTACTATGCATTTGCCTTTGGTATCTACCGAGCTGTGCACAGATGACTCATTTATCAGAAACACATTGTAGCCGATGAATAGGTACAGATAAAACCTCCCATAAATATTCATTACATCTCATTACTGCCAATTAATGAGATATTTTAAAATTAAGCATTGTTCACATTTGATGCTGGGAATCTTGTCTTAATACACAATACTCTGAGAGAAATCATGACTGTGGACAAGCTAAAGGCTGTTTTAGTAACAATTTGGAAAAGGACTGACTACTATTATTTCTTATTTCAGCAATGATGAGCCACTCTTATGAGTCTACCCTTCTGAACTTCTTTAATTACTCTTGTGAAATATTGTAAAGAACTTAATGCTTAGGATTTGCATGCGTACCAACTGTGTAGAAAAGTTTGATCTAAGAGCATGCCACAACAAATCAACACTTAAAATCGAATAAGATTAGTCTTCTACACAAATATTCCATTTTTTTTTTCATTTGATTTGGGAACCAGAGCAAATACGCATTTCCAAGATTTTTTTCAAGGAAATAAATACCAAGAGTTTGAGATAAAGTCTATAAACTACTAAAGGCTGGTTTCTCCCTCTTGGTGTACCACAGGGTCTCTAAAAGGCCATGGAACGGGAGCGGAACTCTCTAAAATTCAAAGTGAAATCTAATAGAAATCTGCAAGCCTAGGTGATGAGTCCTTTAAGAAGTGATTGGGAGCCGGGGACTTAGCTCTGTGTTTCTTCTGCCTGCCTTATAAGTGCAAGGACCCAAGTTTGATCCTTGGTAGAGACAGAGGGGGGAGAGAGAGAGAGAGAAGGAGATTGATTTAGCTAGGGTTATAGCTCAGTGGTGCTGCCTCCTGCCTCACAAGCACAAGTCCTGAGTTCGATCCCTGGTACAAAAATAAGAAGTGTTTGGGCCACAAAGGTGCCACCTTGATGGGTGGGTCGATGCCCTTGCTGAAGGGCATGTCCAGCCCTGGCTTGCTTTGCTAGGATCCGATGTGATAATGAGGGAACTTGAAGAAGGGCTGAGGGTTTTGTTTCTGAGTATTGCTCAAACAATGTGAAATTATATTTTCCCATAGTTTAAAGCTATTTTTAATCTTGATTCCAGAAACATATCAAATGTTAGTCTTGTATATCCTAAAACGGAATGGCAAATGCATTTCTTTAATGTGCCATTTTGACATAAGAGAACTTGTATAAATATAAAGCAAAGTCATGCAACAAATGTTAATTTTATATCCCATTTTACTCTGCCCAAGAGCTCTTGATACACATGGTCAGTTGGAGGCTGCATCGGCAGGGTTTGAAGATTTGCCTCTTCCTGAAATGTTCATGTTTTATTCATCTGCTTGGAACTCAATTACTTTCCCTAACATTCTTTTGCTTCTCTGAGTGTGTTTTCCTTATTATCTGCGGTATAACAGATTTCAACAGTATTCCAAACAAGTGTCTACAAACTAAAAGTAATTGACAAAGTAGCATAACATTACTGAAATTCAAAATAGGCAATAAATGGTAAATAAATGCCTTGAAGATCAGTAAGTGAAATAATCTCGCCTCGATGATGGGGGTGAGTTCTTCAAACCGCATGTGATTCCCACTTTACGCTTTAGTTTCAGCACATATCACAGGGCGTCTGCAGCACCTCCCAGATCAGCTTGGCCAACTCCTTCACTGTATCTGTGGCTCCTGCACTGGCTGCCGTCTGATGGGAGAGGTTGGTTCCTTGCTCCTTATGTTCTGTGTGTGAAACTTAGGGCTTCGAATGGAAACAAGGGAGAAGCTGCAAGTTCAATGTGCTCCACTGAGAAGGCGCGCAGGAACCTGAACCCCAACCAGCCCAGGTGTAGGCCTTGCTAGCGAAGGCCAGCCCCTTCCTCAGGCTGAGGACGCTCACAGACCGCACAGCGACCTCACCGGGCGTACTCAGGAAAAGCAGGACCTGGGGCGTTGTTGTTTCCTTTGCCTTTCTGCTTCCAGGTTTGTGAATACCACTGTCACATCTCAGCCTGACACAAACTCAGCTTCTGGCCCAGGAAAGAAGAGTGCTGACACCAAATCTCACTCTCTCTCCCTCTGGTTGTCTTCTCTTGATACAAAGGTGTATGCAATATTCCACGAAAGGCAGGGTCTCGTGGACTGTACCTGTAGGTCCACACAGACGCGCCTGCACTCACCAGAAACCGAGGAGAGATGTGTGACGTGAGTTCCCAGCGTTCTAAACCAAAGAAGGAAATGATTTCAGGTTGGGCCGATTCAGAAGCTGCGCTTTTCCATTAGGGATGTGAATTCCAGCACGTGGGCCTTTCGCACTTTGTTCTTGGTTGTTGGTGGGAATCAAGCCTCCAGGGTGACCAAGTACTTGGGGGTTAGAAATGGCACATACCCTTGCTTTAAGGTCCAATAGTCATCACAGAGCTTCTGGGAAATAGTGAGACTCATCCACTCACCCGTGAACTGTGGCCCCTGGGTGTACACAGCCTGTCCTCCTCACACAGAAGTGCCAGTCCCACAAGCACATGTAACATCTTACACACGCGGGTTTGATGGGCTAAGGAAAGAGGCAACAGCATGCCCACCCAGCTTGGTATTTTCCGGCATCCTCACCAAAGTCAGCCTTGAGCCTTCACACGTGGCATAGTGAAACACCCCTAAAATTTACATAATATTGTCAGAGATTTATGATCTTGTAAGGCCTCATGATTAGCTGTCCAGGACTGCACAGGACACACATGCTTGACACACCCCAGGTCTGATGCCGTGTTCTACCTGGGCAGGCCGTGTATCTGGACTTGGCACTCTACGGAAAAGAGCAGAAGAGGAAGAACACAGAATTCACACAACCTCTCATACTACTGGAGTGGAAGCAAAACAGGCTACCAGATGCATGCAGGTTATGGTTCAGAAATAATTACAGGGCTCCACCTGATGCCAGAGGAGGATGAAATAAATGGAAACACAAGAGACGCTGAGGGGGAACAAACTCTTGCACATTACCCACGTGCTTGTCTTTATTCTTTCACAAACAGACACTTTTTTCCTTTTCCATCTTTAATTTTGTCTATTAGTCCATGTGCACAGGGCAGAATGACTACGTTCTTTGTGTAAAATTGATATACGCATGTAACACATCTTAATTCCTTTTTTATCCCCTTTCCCTCTCCTCCCTTCTCTCCTGCTTTCCTCCATCTTTTGGTCCCCCTCTCATTTTCAAAAGATCTCCCTATTTACTATCATCTATCTTTTATTTTGCTCTTCACTTATTTTTGGTTTCTCATATAAGAGGAACCATGCAGGGGCCGGGTATTTAGCTCAGCGGTTCGGCGGCCTGCCTTGCAAGCGCAAGGACCTGAGTTCGATCCCCGGTACCAAAAAAAGGAAAAAAAAAAAAGAGGAACCATGCAATACTGAAACTCGTGTCTCTGATTTATTTCTCTTAACATTACAGTCTTCAAGTACAACCATTTTCGTTCCTCGTCCTCCCTTTCAAGTTCTGTGTCAAGCAAAACTCAGTAGCAGTGACCAGCTTTTGTAAGTTAGTCAACAAAGGCGGTGAGATACTGACTCGTACCAGAAATCAGAGATGTACGTAAGAAACTACAGACATTTGTGATATTTGGATCCCTTTGGGATCCAAAAACCCCGTATTTTCCAAGGACCCACTGGGACCTCAGTGGACCCTGGACTTCTACTCATGGTTCTTGATTCACAGACATTATTGTCAACATCATTCCAATAAGAGTTTCTAAACTTCCACTATACAAGACTAATTCCACTGTAAGACCCGTTGTGGTGAGAGTTCCTGTTGACTTTCTGCTTCTTGCCTTCCTGCTGCTTGTGCCACTTCCAAAAACAAATGTCCATATGTCTATACTGAGTCCAAACTTCTGATAAGTATCATTTTTTGTCACGCTTTTTTTCCCTCAAAAGTAATAATAAAGACTGGGTACTAGCAAGCAAGAGTGAACAGGATTTTCCTACATTCCATATTTCAGGGCTGTAAATACTTCCTTAAACTGAAGGCTGATGATGACATAGCAATGCGTCTCATGTGGCTTCATCAGAGAACGTGCACACATCCACACTGTCTTAAATTACACAAGGCAACGGAATCTCTACAGCAGCTATGGGTTTCATGTACTTGAACACGTTAGGACCATTCGGGTAACTGGCATGCATAAAATCAAGTCAATGTGCTTGATCACCAATGAAATGTAGATTCAAAAATAAAGGAGCTGATCGCTTAACCAAACTTTATATTCTGAAATAGAATTAATGATAATTCTGGAGAAATTTTACGGTGTGACGTAACAGAGTAAGGCATTCTTAAAATAGCAAATATGGTTTAGTAAGAGATACTAGAGGCTATAGCTTACTGTGGAACTAAAAACAGATTTCAGTGGTATTTGAAGAAGTCATTTCGCCGAAAAGGAGATGAATTGGAACTTTGGTGGGGGGAGAGTGGGGATTTCGGTTATTATGGACATTGGCAAACCCTGACAGTAGAGTACATTTAATACTTGTTAAATGTGGGGATCAACCCTCATCATGTCAACTTGGTTGACATTGAGATGTTAAGGGCCTGGTGGAGCACGCTTCAGGTGTGCCTGGGTGGTGGTGCAGGGTGACCTTGGGGTCCATCTCTGGCCCCTGCCCCTCGCTCTTCAGCTCTGCTCTGCTTCCTGGCTGCCAAGAACTGAGCAGCACACACTTGCACCACATACTCCTGGCTTGGAGACAGCTGCCGTGACACGCATCCCCCAGAACTGTGAACCAAAGCTAATCTCTCCTCCTTTAACTTCTGGGTGTTGGGCATTGTGTACCAGTGATGAAAGCTGAGTAAACTATCAGATATTTTAACTGTATAGTGAGAACTAAAATGATAGTTATTTATGGTAGAAGATTACCCCAGGGAAGGAAAATGGGCAAAAATAAGAGAGAGGGAATTAAAGGTAAATGCCAAGATGGGCTAGCAATATGACAGCAGCACCCCAATCAGGAAAGAAGGGTTAAATGTGAGCCACAATTTGGGGAGGAGGTTTTTCACTGAACCATGGGAAAGATTAAGTCCAGAGAGGAACAAAAGGGTGCTGCTTCATGTGGGGCCCCTGCTGGCCTTGCTGCTTTTCTTCTGCGCCCTCATGGATAAGCAGGTCTTCACAGAAATCACAGTGGAGCCAGCAAAAGCCTGAATGACTCTCGTGGTGCTTTTATTTCTTCAGTGAGTTTAAGATTGGATTCCCTATAATGTACCTGCAGAATAAGCACCATTGGATGGAGGAAGGAGCTAATTCAGTGAAAATATCAGGTTCATTGAAATATTGAGTTTTCCTACTACTTGAAGGGGGAAATCACAAGGAATGAGAAAAGTATGTGCATTATTTACAGCAAAGTAGAGATAAAGGAGGTGACCTTCCTGGTGGCACCAACATGGTTAGCATTTTGCAAGGGTCCCCAAGTGTCACCATAGTATGCAAATGTACTTGCCAGGAGCAAAGACTGGAGGACTGCAGGGCCATTCCTGTAGGATGACCTCTGGAATTAATGAGCTTAATAATGTTTATCCTAGATGAGTTCCACAGAAATAGCCATAAGGGTTTAAATCTTTTAGTAAGCTCTACCCCTATGCTGTCAATGTACAGATGAGATTTTTAATATGTATTTAGGTTATGTTGGCAGAGATGTTTCTAAATTTACATTTATATGTGCATCTGATTATATTTAGCCCATAAACGCAGGGTTAAAATCTCCATCGAATCACTGTTTTGTGCATTGTTACTTTTGCTATTCATAGTTGAATTGCATCTAGGTTGAATTAAGAGACACTGCTGATGGACAGCTTCCACATTAACTGAAGAAAGTGATTCTCATCATGGGTAGAAATTGGGGGTAACCACTGCCTTCCATCACTAGGTCTCAGTAAAGAGATTATCTAGCCAATTCTGGTCATTTTAATCTTTTTGATAATACACATGCAAAATCTGCAAAAACTTTATGATGTTTCAGACATCTTCTGTGGCAGGGGAGACATGATGGGAATTAATGAACACTAAACTAGTTGTCCTATACTAGCCAAGTCTCTATGTGTGTATTTTATCTCAGAAGAAAGCAGAACCTTCAGGAGCTCACAAGTTCTTTGTATGAAGCATGTGAAGTCCAGACATGTATAACAGGGCCTTGTATACTATCTGGCATAGTTTCCACTCCTCCTGAGGTTTGTGAGCCATCTTTTCCGCATGCTTCACATCTGTGAATGATTGTGTCACAACACCCCAAATATCTAGCTGTAGGTTTATTCTGCTATATTCACCAACACTATTCTGTATTGCTCTAACTAAAAGCAGTGGACAGGTTAATCACTGGTTAAATGTGGAAAATATGAAGATGGAAATGAACAGGTCATCGGAGCTATAATACAATCATGTGATTGCTAATATCAGGAAATGTCCATCAGGTGTCTTTCTGCTTCAAAAAGCAATGATTGCAATAAGTTCAAGAAGAAATACACTTTTGGCATGGTTAAAATCAAGATCCTCTTTCAATTCATTCAAAATTACTTTTCCTACCATTATTTTTATGAAATTCATGATAGCACAGAGACAGAGCCACAACAAAGGTTTTCCAACATTGGTATCTAGAGCCTAGTTGTAAGTAGAGCCTTGGTTCATGAACTTTATTCTTTCCGTCATTCTGTTCACAAACCAAATTGGACCAGAGCTGAATCAAATTTACTCCTAAGGTCAACGCTGAACATTCAAGTCAAATTCTTTACTTCCCCAGTCTCTAATGCCACTGAAGTCCTATCCATCCCAGTCTCTAATGCCACTGAAGTCCTATCCACCAGTGACCAAGAACAAATGTTTCTATCCCTTGTGCAGTGTAGAATTTCCTACAAATTAAATCATTTCAGTACTGTTTTGTGTCTGACTCATTTTGCAAAGAAACTGTTTATGAGAGTCATTTATGTTGCTGCCTATATCAGTTATGTCCTTTTTATTCTTGATGCTCTATTTTGTAGATTTTGCATGGTTCTTTCTCCATTCATCTGGTGGCATATATTTTGGCTTATCTCACTTTGTGCTATGATGAAAAAAGTTCTTAGGAACATTCACCTACATGTTTGTGGCTGTGCATTTCCACTCTTCTTGGGTAAATACCTAAGGGTACAATTGTAGCATCTTATGGAAGATGGATGTGTTTCTTTAGAAGAAAAATGTCACAGGGCTGTCTAAAGTGATTTGTACCATTTTACTTTTCACCAATAAGGAGAATTCTTGCTTACTTTGGAACTTAGTTGGTGGATACACATGGAGGTGGTCTAGCTCAGAATGTGGTGGCCAGAATGGAGAAAACAAATATGAATTACCCAGCCCCGCCTGAGATATAGAAGTAAATTTCAGTTAGTACCTTTGTCTCCATTATCCACAAATTTGTGAAATTCTGCTAAGCAGAATCTATATGTACCTAGGTAATAACCACAGCAGAGACAGTTGCTGCTGTATGGAACAGGCTGACTGTCACTGCCCAGGGCTGCATTTAGCCACCTGCCTCAGTTTACCCACAAAGATGGTTCTGATAATCGCAATATTAACTTTTTAATAAAGAGCCAACTAACGTATTTAAGTTTCTATTAGAGATGTATGTGTTGGAGTCAGAAGTGTTTGAAGGTTGAAGTTATTCTGCACAATCAAAGGGGCAAATATAGTACAGTTCAAAAATAATATAATGATCAAGTTATTTGTGATTTTGTATGTGCAAAAATTAATTTTGCCACTATTATAAATGCATATTCTGTTTTTGTTCTTTTTGGTGAAGTTAGCCTTTCAATGCCTAAAATTCCAGCCTAGTGATCCTTTCAGATAGCTCAAATAATAGTCTTTAAGACATCTACACAAGGTCACGTAAATGTGTGCACTTACTATTGTGATCAGCTAGACATGCATTTTCCTGTCAGGTAATTTTCTTTCCATTAGATATATTTCTGAACGACTAATTTTAGCAGATCTTTGTGACTTTTCATAAGCAATTAGATTTTCTAAAGACCAGAATAAATGCAGAATAGTCTACTTCTAGGTCACAGAACTTTGCCAAATGGAAATTATATTTCATCTTTACAAGCATTAAATATTGTTAGACAAAGGAAGAAGCACTGAAGAAATGAACTTCATTTAGGGCACAATTTTAACAGAAATTATGTTCCATATGGATTATAACTCACTGTGTTTTAGCACATGTTGTACTAGAATTGTACACTAAGTAGATTCCACTGTTTGTTAGCTTCTGGGAGCACTTCAAAACTGAGAAAATAATCTTTTATTTTGGAATTCAGGAGCATATAAATGACTTAAAAGTTACAAGTGAGTATCTTTTACACAGTCTTATACATTCGTTATACACGCCATACACATATAGTTACACAAACACACATTTTTGTAAACTAGTAAAATTACTTTTCTGACATAACTTCTTCAGGCATTTTTGTAATTCTTATAAACCATGTCAATTTGTTATTTAGAAATCTTTGTTGCCCAGTATTTTAGACTTGTTTTCTTTGTCAATCTAGATCCAATTGGATATTCCCTTTCCTGCAGCACAAAGAAGAAATGAAGGCACTAAGGAGCTTGTCTGTCTGTGCCCATCCCCTTCTAATCTGCATCCTAGATTCAGAAAAATTATGGATTCATTGCATGGTCTATCAGTAGCTATGTAGCAAGCATATTTTGACTGTGAACAATCTCTCTGGGATTCTCTGCCTGCATGAGTGAGAATAATTAAGTAATTCATATTTGTTGTCTGGGCCCCAGGAATGTGGCTCCAAGTCATGAGAGACCTGGACCCAGCCTTAATTTAGAACACGGAATTAAGGCTGAGAAATCCAACAGGCAATTGTAAAGGAATGCCATAAAAGAATACGGGGCCCAAACCAGGCTGTTGCTATCCTGGAATAGGATGGAATTGCCTCAGAAGAGGGAAAAATGAATGACACGTGGCGATTATATTTTGAAAGTGATTGGCGGAGAAGGGAAGACTGACGATTGCAATGGTACCAAGATGGTGGCTGGTTAGGTGACAAATCACACCGGAAGTTTGGTGCAGCATGCAAAAGCATGATTTCAGTTTCAGATATGACAGATTTTACATATAAAAAGGTGAAGTAAGAAAAGGTAGACAAGATATCCAGAATGTGATTTAGTATAAATCTGTGGCTCAGGAAGAGATAGACGAATAGAAGTTATCCCTTGACAAAGACAGAGCCTAGTAGTGAAAGAGAGGGAGGGAGAGTAGCAGAGATGTGCGTGGGTGTGTAAAGATGGAACCAGCGGAATCAAGGGAAGGAAGAGGAGGGAACAAATGCCTCAACAACCAAGGAAAAATGACATAAAGTTGACAGTAAATACTAATCTGAAAATCCCAATAAAGCCACCCAAACCCAAGCAAGAAAGAAAGACCCAAAGAGCACAACGCTATAGAACACCATATGGAAATGTTGGCAGCCAAGAGTGTAGACGGAGAGCATCCTGGACAGCAGCACACTGAGTCCTTCCACTGCCGCGTGCTGGAGGGTAGGACATTCAAATGAACTGTCAAAGTGCAAACGTTATGTGTGAAACTATAAGTTCTGTGGAGAGAATCTCTAAATTATTTGAGTAATTGGGGGCAACTGTGCTTATGGAAATAACTCACAATTTTATTCAAATGGCAATTTTCTCCCCAAAGATCTACAGATAGAATGTGGTGCCTCTCAGAATCCCACTAATGATTTTATATAAATTAATTTTATATTCCTAAAATTTATAGATATTGAAAAGTTCTACAATAGCCAGTGGAAAAAAATTTTTTTTGAGTAGGGAAAATTTACTGAGAGAAAGAAAGCTCTGTGTAAGAGAGGCAGGAAGGGGGATTGGAAAGTGGATTGCCCGCCCACCCCACTTCTCAAAGATGTTTTATACAGCAAAGCTATGAGATGAAGAGGGTACAAAGTGGGACAAAACTATAAAACCCAATGGAAAACTACAAAGTGGACACGAGGTTGGGCAAAATCATGACCAACCAATAAGATTACAAGTGCAGTCACACAGGCAATATTGATTAAGTGGGGGTCAAATGGGGGAGCCACTTAGCAAGCGTACAAGGATTTTCAGTAGGAGTGGGTCAGGGATATTTCCTGGAAAGGCTGGGTTAAGACCTTGCCCCCACCCACCCACACACACCCAGGTGACTGATACCTTATCTGGTGAAAATCTTACAATGGAGAAATGAGCTAGACATGGTTCATATCTATAATCTCAGCACTCTAGGAGGCTGAGGCAGGAGGATCATAAATTCAAACGCAGCTTAGACAACTAATGATTTAGCAAGACCCTGTTTCAAAAGAAAAATAAACCAATAAGAAGATACAGCTGGGATAGCTCAGCACAAAGGCCCAGGGGTCAACAGCAGCAAAGCACACACACACACACACAATGAAGAACATGGTTAAAGCCCTTGTCCTACCCCATTTCAAGGTGCGTCATAGAGTGAGGCAGGCAAGTGAGTGCTGCACAGCATTCGTTTTGAACTTCCAACTTCCGGAAGTAAGAAAATAAATTTATGCTGTTCAAGCCACCAAATTTGTGGCATTTTGTTACCATAACCCTTGCACATTGATCCCTGTCATCCATCTGACAAATGAGTCCCGTGTAGAAAATTTCAGCAAGGCTCATAAATCACTGCAAAGGAGACAAATTCTTAGCACGAAAAATGGCCGAGAGTCTTTAGTATGGAGTTATCTACATGGACAAAATGATACGAATATGAGATTCATACCACTGGCTTTGGGGAAAATGTCAAGTGAAGCCACAATGCGCTACCAAGGTCGTCCTGTTGGAACAGACAGTGGCAAGTGCTAGCGAGGAGAAACCGGAAGTGGAAAGATTCCAACAGAATGCAAAGCTGTTCGGTCACCTTAGAGGCCATTTCTTAGAAGCAGCAAAGTTCATGCCACAGCAAGGCTAACTGAGGAGCTTCTGGAAAGACAAGTACATAGATATCCAGATCAGCACTGTTCGCAATAGCTAGAGGGGCCAGCATACGCCCGCCTGTTAAGATAAACAAAATATGGGGCAGCCACGCTGCAGAACACTATGCAGCGCTAAAGAGGAGTCAGGACTGGAGCACATGATACTGAGAATGAGTGTTGGGAACATTGCAGGGAGTAAAAGGGGCCAGCTGAAAAGCGCCCTGTGCTGTCTGAATACATTGGCAGGAACTGTCCAGGGAAGGGGGGTAGAAGGAAAGTAAAACGGGGGCCTAAGATGTGATCGGGAGAGTGTTTGGAGCCCAGTATTTTCAAATCTAAGCTAAGTAGCAAGAACTTGAGTCAGCAAAGGCCCCACAAATGAAGTAGGGTCAAACAACACTGATTGTTTAAATGAGAAAGAACTGTGTTACAGTAAGACAGGCATTGCCATTCACCCTCAGGATACTCCCTCTCACTTGGGAGTCCTCTTCGGACAGGACCTCTGGCTGCAGTGCTGTGCTGGCCTCTGTGTTCCTAACACATTCAACACATCTCTTTTTCACGGTCATTGCGACTTTGGTTGGGGAAGAGCCCGAAGTCACCGGATGGCCAATGTGACGAGTAAGGTGAATGAGGACACACGGAGATTCCTTTCCACAGGACGGCACTGGGCAGACGCATTTCAGGTTCTGACAAGGTCTGAGGTGCAATCACTGGAAAGATGAAGGTACGGAGACAGACAATACAAGTACCAGTCCTGGGCGGTGTGCACGGCCAAAGAAAACAGTGCAAGTGGGTCAGGATGCTTCAGAGTTAGGGTTTGGGGAAAAGTAGAATGTCGTCTTAAATGCCTGGGTCCTGACTTCTGGATTTAAACCTCTGATTTCCTTCTCTAGGCCATCTTTGACCGGAAGCATCCCATGATTTTGCTCTGATGTATGCCTGGATACCAGTTTGAGAGTGCGTGTGACCCACTGGCCAGCCTTTATCGCCTGTTCTGGAATGGGCTCTCGGTACAGACTGAACTCCTCGTCCCATTCCCGGCTTCTCTGTGAGCGGGGGCTCCTCAGTGCTACCCTAACTCTCTGCACACCTTCTGGCTGATGTGAGACCCGTCATTTTCTGATTTGGGTTTTTCCATCTGGCTGTGGAAATTAGTGGCTCCCAAGGCTCGACAGGAAGTGTTACCAGGAATTCCAGGCAAGTATGATTTTCAGGTAAGTGCGTGGAAAAGGTGCCTCGTGCATTCTCTTTCTGCGTGTTTTTCTTTCGGCTTGGAATTGGCCATCTATGGCATGGAAGTAAAACAGAAGTCTTCACAATATGCCAGGGGGCTTCCCCACTGCACAAAACAGTGCTCATTTCTCATAAAAGTGTTGAACTTCACTTTAATGCTTTCTAAATTACAGCCTACTGCAAAATTGCACACCAAGACATTTATTTTTGTCTGAAGAAGACCCATAATACTTACAAAACCATCAGGCAGAGAATACTGATTCTTCCATAACTCAGATTCTTGCATTGATTTAATATAAATATTGAGGATGGTAATAGAGAAGCACAGTCTCATGGACTTCATTTGTATGGTTAATGGGGAATCGTTTACATGCATTTTCTTTGACAACTATGATACAAAGAATCTGCTTTTTGTTATCGCTTTCTGTCAGGTACAAGGCAAACCTTTCTAAGAGTACAGTTTGCAGAATTCCTTTGCTGCAGGCCCTGACCCAGATTCCTTAGCCTATATTTATGGAAACCAGGGAAGTGTGGAACACGAGAAAAGAAAGAAGGAAAATGTTCACTTCCTATTCCATGTGTGTTTTGGGGATGTGTAGAGTGTGGCCCCTCAAGTTTCACAGCTGGAAGCTTGGTCTCCGGAGGGGCAGCATTAGAAAGTGGTGTGGAATCCAACTGGGGTGCAGGAGAAGCGAGGGACCCAGATTCCCCAGAGTGGGTTTGTCACCGAGAGAGAACAGGCTCTGAATCCCTCTGGCTTTCTGGTCACTCTGTGCTCTGCACCCATGCCATTTGGTTTGCCTTGTTGGAATGCAGCCAGAAGGTCCTGACCAGGGCAGAGGTGTGGGCACCATGCTCTTAAATCTCCAGTAATCTCATGCTGAACACACACCCAAGTACATGCACAGAGGCAGGGAGAGGAGCGCTTGTCCGACTCTCAGAAGCAGCTATATCAGACAGTCTCTGGAGATAGCTCCTCAGCCTGTGCAAACACAGATGGGTGTGCTGACACAAATGCAGGTGTGTGCTCGTTTTCCATGGTTTACATTAACTAATGACCATAAACTAGGTAGCCGAAAACAACAGAAATGCACTGTTGCGTGATTCTGGAGGCCAGAAATCTGAGAATAAGTTAACCAAGTAGCATTCCCTTGGAAAGTCACAGAGGAGGGTGCTTTCTTGCTGCTTCTGACTTCTGGTATCTTTGAGCTTTCCTTGGCTCATGGAGTGTTTGTTTCCGAGATCTCCACCTCCAACTTCAGATAGTCTTTTCTTTCTGTGTTTCTGTGTCTCCAATTTCCCCATCTTCTTCTTTAGAAGGACATTGGTCATTGAAATCAGGGCCAACCCTGAATTCAAGATCAAATCAACTTCATATTTTAAAGTCAGTATCTGCTATATCCCCCTTGTTTTCCAAATAAAGGCACACTAAAATGTTCTGCAAGTTGGGAAAAGGACATTTTTAGGGGACAATTCTACCTATAAAATATAAATGCACACATTGCTATCTATGTCCATAGATAGAAACTCACAAATCTTTAGTTCCAATGGTGTTTCTAACAAGAAATAAATAGAACCCTTCAGATGGGACCCTAGAAAGTGTATTTAATATTCTCCTGTTTGTAAAGGTCTTGGTAGGACATGAGAAAGCAGGAAAGGACAATGGGAAACCTTGGTGGGGGTCAAAGGCCACAAAGGGCAGAAGAGTTAACACCATGAGGAAAATTGAGGAAGTGGATCCTAGGTGTGGTGGCACACACCTGTAATCTCAGCACTTGGCAGGCTGAGACAGGAGGGTTGACAAAGGTTCAAGGCCAGACTGAGCTACATAGTGAGTTCAAGGTCAGCCTGAACTAAATAAGGAGACCCTGGAAACAAAACAAAACAAAACAAAAATGAGGCAGATGAATTGGTTTAAAGAAAAGATGACCCTGAGAGTAGATGCTTACTTTGGCCAAGGAAGACAACTTTGGGTTTCAGAAATCCTCTTCTAGGACAGGTCAGTATGTAGAAACGTCAGGAAGGCCAGACCAAGCCACGGGGCCCATAAAAGAAACTTTCTGATTTAAATTAGCAAGGTGACAAGAATAACTGTTTCTCTTCAGAGGCCCAGAAATGGAAGAGATAGACAGTCAAGTCCATTAAACTGCAGCCATATTGCAAAAGGTTTTGAAAACATTGCAGATGATAAAATGTTTCTCAATTCCTTGGAAGAATATTTTAAAATTTCCCCTCCTCAGCTTTACAGCACAGATTTCAAGTGTATTCTTTGCCCCAAATTAACTGCAGAGGCAGCGTTTTAAGAAAACATTGATGGTGGATAAAATTAAGGTTGACTCTAAGTTACAGAAGAGAAATCAAATACTTCCCAAAATAAAGTCAGATTTTAAGAAATGCTTTGGCTAAGGAAAGTGGTCCACAGAAGTTGCTGTATTGCACTCTGGCTTCTTTGAGCTTTGCTGGTACAAGGTAATGATTTATTGTGCCCCACATATTTGGTGAAATTCCTGAATATTATAGTTTGTCTCTTCTGTCACCAAACATAATACATGTTAAACAGATGTAATCCTGTAAGGGGGTTGCCAAAGTTAGCCCTTTCTCCTGTCATAAATTATTCTTTTCCTCTGCAGGAGACACACTTCACTTTTTGCATTTGGCTTTCAGATTAATTAATTTATTTTAATAGCACTTTGCTCCCCTCTCCCATTTAAAAAAAAAAATGAGTTTCAAGGACTCACATCATCCATCCGTGCTCAGAGATTTAGCACAGAACAAAAACATACACAAGTGCTAAAATCTTCCCGAGCCTCTGGGTCTTCTCCCTGCCTGTACCACATCCCACCACCACCGCCTGACATCTGAGGACCGCTTTATCTCGCTGGTTCTGAGGGACCCGGATTCTAAACCTGGACGCTCAAAGCTGGCTGTGATTTCAGATTGGCAACACTGGGTCTCGAACCCGGACTGCTGCGAACGGGAGCTCAGTACACACGAGTGAGTCAGGTGCCTGGCTTCTGTCAGCTCCCACCCCTGTGAAGTTAACACCACAGCTCCGGCACACGGAAGGAAAGCTCGATCCTGGCTGTTGCGCGAAATAAACACATTCTGCGTTACACAGCGTGCTTTGGAGAAATCTTCGTTAAAATTTTCTAAAGAACAGTAATTGTAAATAAAATTCACTTCCTTCCGACGTACGTGTCACCACACCTGCTCATGGCTTTCACACCTGAAAATCAGCGGCTCACGCAACACATATGATCGACCCAGGGCTCTGGGAACTAAATTTCCAAGTGTCGTGGTTGGAAGGTCAAAGTGAAGAGGGGGAGGTGGACGCACCGAACACTCTTAAGGTGTTCTGACCTAAAGGAGAGAGGCAGGAACATCTGCACTGCCACCACAGAAGCCCGGGAAGTCTGGCTTGGGGATCACAGCAGTTCTATTTCAGCAGCAGCATATTCCAAGCCTGCAAGAGGCAAAAAAGCAAGAGGCCCAGGAGATAAGAAATTTTCAGCACCCATAAATAAAAGGGAAATTTAAACTAATAATTAACATTCATGACCTCCCTCTCCCTGCTATTTATATTCATGTTTTTGTTTGTCATTACAAATGTGGTTTTATTGAGTCCCTATTAATTTGCTTCATTCAGTTTGTAGCCCTTTGTGGAGCACATATCGAATGTCTACTGTTCACACATTGTCCGTGCTCCTGTCTAAGCCATTGCACTGGCGTAGGAAGAGCTTTGCAACCTGCTGACTAACTAAAAAGTGCCGCCTAGCTCCAACTCCCACAGACAGTCCCTACCATGTACTGCGATCGTGACATTTCCATCGGAAATTAATTGCACACATAAAAACAATTCTTAATGCAGGACTTCCACTAAAAATGGAGAGTTGTTGGGAAATTCATTTGTTCATTCATGTCACTACCTTAAACATTTTTACAATTAGCATGTCTTTGTGATACACAATAAATACTTCACTGTGGGGAATATATCACTTTCACCCTTCTTACTTTCCTCTCTTCTCCAACACACTATGTAGCTCAGTCGGCCCTTGAACTCTCAGTGATCCTCCTGCCTCAGCCTCCCAAGTGCTGGGATTTTGGGAATGTGCCAATTTCCTCTATTCTTCCCAGTTCCCTGGTTCTCTTACCATCCCCACATACCATGTTACTACTTAAATTCAGAGACCAAAACTTAGGACAAAATTAGGGAAATGTCTTGGAAACAGTATTCACCCTCACTTCATTTTTTTTTTTTTTTTTTTTTTTTTTTTTTTTGGTGGTGGAGTTTGAAGACAGGGTCTTCACAATGACCTGTATTCCCAGTCTGTTTCATTTTCTATTTTGAAACAGGGTCTTGCTAAGTTGCCCAGGAAGGATTTGAACTTGTGACCATCTGCTTCATCCTGCCAATAGCTGGGATTACAGGTATGCACCTCCTCACCCAGCTGAATGTTTCTTTTTAGGCACTGCCCGGTCCATCTGGCTTCTGGGGAGAACTCTGGCTCCTTCCTGTCAGTGGAAGTAGGGAGCCTGCCTGTCTTGGTGTTTCTACACCCTGAGGGCCAGGGTGTTCAGGGCAAGCTGGAAAAATAATCACTTTTCTCTTTTACTTTGCCTGCAGATGGGGCCAAATAAGATAAGGAGACCTCAGACCGCTGGGCCTGGGTGTCATATTAAATAGCGTCGGACTTTTACTTGGCCACTGGATTGAGTGGGTAGCAACTCTCCCCATCTGATGCCCTAAAATAACTTAAAAAAAGTTTCTCCCATCCAAGTACTAACCAGGCCTGACTCTGCTTCTGAGATCAGATGAGATAGGGCAGGTGCAGGGTGGGATGGCCTCAGACTCAGATAACATTTCTAAACTTCTTGTGAACAAAACTTCTGAGGAGTAATTCGATTCTCTTACTGAACTTGTAAATTATTTATTTTTGATTAATATGCTAATTCAGAATTTGCCGTTAAAAAGGTATAAATATCTCTCATTGCCTAAAGTAATTAGAAAAAGTAATTACTACAACATTACGATTCTGATGTTAAACACTATAAGAAAAAAATAAAGAGAAGATAAAAAAATATGCTTGATATAATTTCAATTGGTGAATCAAATGACAATATTTTCTATTATTTACATAATACATACATATGCTTTGCGAAACTTTAATACTTTTTTTTTTGGATAATTCACTTAGTTTTTCATTTCACTGACAACCTAGGACTGAAACTATGTTCCCTTCAAGCCTCTTTTTTAGAAAGAAAACATAAACTGTTTTTATCATGTAATGGTGCGTGGTTTATTTTGACATGTATTCAACTGTTAATTTCTAAATGGCTGCTATTTCTGTGTGTCATGCACAACGCTAAGGAAACCTTGCAGAAGAAGGCTTCAGAGTGACCTACATCATTTGCAAACCATTCAGGGACATTCCTGGGGTCACGAGAGTACAGAATCCTGCTCATCCCTTTAGGTGATAGTATTTAACAGCATATCGAGGTGTATTATTTGTTTTTAAAAAATCTATAGTGCATACCCTGTAATATGAATACAAAAATATTTGCATTTTTTAAGAAAGCATTTTAATAAAAGGCACTTTGCCAGTCATTTCCCCTTCAAAATACCCCCTCCTCCCCAACACTGCTCCCATCATCCTCACCCCTTCCTGCAGCAGCTCTGGAGTCCTCTTTCCTGAGGGTCTTTAGCTGCACTGTCCCAGCTGCCTCGATGTCCCAAATGGATTCAAAACGTCTCCCTTTCATGGTCACTGTGACTTTGGGGAAGAGCCAGAAGTCACACCGGGCCAGATCCGGTAACTCAGGTGGCCAAAGACACAGTGATGTGTTTTTACGAGCTGGCTTTGCAGTGAATGCACTTGGCGGTAGCAGTAATAGTATTTTTAGCACACTTATAGAAAAGTAGTAAATTCCAATAAAAGAAGAAAGAAGTCTTCCACGTGACCTAAATCTACCTGTGCATGTGACACAGCATGGTAGCCAGGTTTAAGACCCCATGACATGGAGAGTGTGAGACAAACAGAATTGGTGAGAAGTGCAGCTTCCCATGCTGAGAAAGTGCTCGAGCCTGGATAACTGACTGTCATGCGCTTAGGAAACTGCAGACTGGATAACTGACTGAGTAGCAGTTAGTCCGTGTGCGTGGTTCTGATCGTGTGCCTCTCAAGTTAAGGGTCAAGGCATCTCCAAATCCAAATGGAAGGCCTTCAGTAATATTTCTGGATCAAGATTTAAAAAATGTGACTCAGTACCTCGAAGTATTAAGTCCCTTAGCACCCTGGCTTCTCTCTCCCTCCCCCTCCCTTCCCCCCCTCCACCTCCCTTCCCTTTCCCTCCTGCTCTCTGTCATGTCTCACATAGAATTGGAATCGCCACAGCCAGACCAAGTCTCTCAAGCAATCTTCCGTGACCACGTGACACTGATTAAATTACTCCTACTTCCTCTCTCTAGGCCTCAGCTTCCTGCTCTGTAGAAGGAGGCAGTGTAACTAACACTCTGCCACCCTTCTGAGCCTTATATGTGTTGATGAAATTTAAGGGCCCAACATAGGACCTACCCATAAAAGCTTGAAAGCTGGTTTTCCTCCAACCTTCAGTCAGTGATCACTATCAGTGATTTTTGAATTATCCCACTAAACGTATCTGAGTAAGAATCAAGTACTCTGTCACCAAGATTATTCTACTAGGAAAAAAAAATCATTTTTAAATAGCCCTGACGTGTTAACCTAAGAGAAAAAAGAGTCAAGAGCAGAGAAGAGCTTACAAGAGTGTATATATGTTTTTCTGCAAGGGAAGAAGTTAATAAATCACTGAAGGAGAATCCCCCACAGAAAATGTTAGAAAAAGGCATAAAAGAAGAGCTGTAAGTGAGATGTACTTGAAAAAATACTTTCTTGAAATTACCTGCCTGCTATAATATTGTTGGTAAAATATCATAGTGAAACTCTTGTGGATTTCTACTCTTTTAGAAAGCAAAGTCTGCCAAGTGCTCTGTGAGCTGATGGAGATAAATAGTCAAAGCTCCAGGAAACATCTGTGGGCCTAAAGGGTGCTCAGAAAATCACATCCAAGAGTTTATACACAAGCGCAAATGACAATGGTCATCTACGAAGGAATGTTTACTCGTCCGTGTTTTTACAGTGCCTTTGCTGCTTACCTCCTTAACCCATGTATCGTCTAAGGCACCACTGAAGAGGAGCCCTTGAAATGCTTCAACCCCCAAAGAACAAAACAATAGCTGTATGTGATTCCGTGAAAAATCCAACAGGAGACATTTCTTTACGACTGTTTACGTTTTCTGGTGGGCAGGGGGCTGGGGTTGCATTCCTGGCTCTCACAGTGGGGGCTGGGGACTGTGCTCATCAGAGTCCTCTAGGAAGCAGTGAAAGATACATTCGAGCCCATCCCAAAGTGACTGGATCAGAACATTTGGGAAGGCAGTGTGTGAATGACTCCCCCTCCAGGGGTCCTTTTATATAGGCCCATCTTAGACACACTCATCACAATGTGCATTACCACACTCTCTCTCACATACCACGACTCTGAGGGAAACAACAGCCAAAATATCGATGCTGTTATTATGAGCACCTTTATTTGTTACTTTCCTTCTTTCCTTCCCTGTTTTCTTCATTCATTTATTCCTTACTTTTTTCCTTCCTGTCTGCTTTCCTGCCTTCTTATCTTCTGTCCTTTCTTTTGTACTGACCCCTACACCTTTGCACTGAGCCACATTTTGATTCCTTTGTTGTTGTTGTTGATATATATATATTTTTCCTGTTTGCTATTCAGCTTTTTTTTTCCTTTGTATTGAGTTTATTGGTACAATCTAGGTCTACAATACAGTTACATTCATTACTGGGATCCTGTACCTTCACACGACAGGTCTTGGTTCTCATTTTTTCCCCTTGTCCCTTCCCTCCCTTCACCCCCTCCTCCCCTCCCTGTTGTTGGTATATTTTTGCTTGAGATAGTGTCTCACTAAATTACTAAGTTGTCCGGGCTGGGTTTAAATTAATGATCCTCCTTCCTCAGCCTCTCAAAGTGCTGGGATTACAGGTGTGCACCACCACCGCCATCCACTGCTTGTCTTTTAATGCTGAATTCCAATAGACACTTTAACAGTGATAAACAGTACATAAATATACGCTATAGCAAAACACAGAATTCTGTCCCAGTCTCCATTAAGCATTGTCTTAGAGAACAGCACCATGCTACAGTTGACATGATGGAAATTTCCATGGACTCTTGCAGGACAGGAAGTGAAGAAGTCACTAGCTCTCTTCTCCTCCCTCCCTCATTGCCCCTCAGCTCTCTTTTTCACCCTTAGACCTCAGAGGTGCATGCTTTGTCAGTGTTGTAAGTCTGAAGTCTCCTAGCCTTCTCCACCTTCGTAATTTTTTTTTTTTTCTGGCACCAGGGATCGGACTCAGACCTTGTACTTGCAAGGCAGGTGCAGTGCCATTGAGCTAAATCCCCAGCCCATCAATATATTTTATTGATGAGATAACCCAGGCTCATAAGGGGCCCCCCCTCCTCCACAGGAAATTCTGAACCCTCTAGGGATCCATGGTCCAGAAACCAGCAGGAAGATACTCTTTATTGGTCAATGAGTGCTGAAAAACAATACATTTCAGTCAAAGCCTGCTCAGGAAGCACAGCCTGGCTGAGCCTGGCCAGTGGGAACATGGATTTGAGGGGTCACAGCGGCTGCTCAGGCTGCGGTCAACAGAAGCACATTCTGGTTCTCCTCTCAGGCTTCATTCTGCTGGATTTGCCTAATGTTGGGCTGCTTTCTACCTCGTTAAGGGGTTAAGCATTCAACAAACCATTTTCTAAAAGCAAGAGCATTTCCAACATTGTTCTGAAGAGTAATTAGAGTAATAGTATTAGTCGATCTACCTCATGGAAATTTTGCATGTGAAAAAATTTCATGTTGGCCCTGCTTCAAAAAATTTAAAAAATTCTTCTAAATCCTTATGAATAGAATCAAAAAGCTCATTTCTTCTTTTATCTTGAGATTTGTGTGACATGTGTCCATAAGAGCTGCTTACTCAACTTTTAATTTGATGTGAAGATTGAATAAATACAGAAATCAAAGTCCCTTTTCATGGGCTGAGTTGCAATATCTGAAAATTCATCAACACAAACTTTTAAATAAATACATGTCAATAAAAGGTGATAAATGAAATTAAAAAAAAACAGTACTTACAGCCCACTGAAAAAATAAAGGTGATGTGGCTTATTTTTTTTCCCACAGGTTCAGAAAATTCTTGCAGCTGGAAATGAAACCAAGGCTAGGGTTGGAAGGGGAAGGGGAAGGGTGGGGTGTGACGGGTCCCGAGTGAAGGTGAGAGCGAGCTTCAGTGATTGGAGAAGGACAATGGTGTCTAATTTCCAGAAGGAGATGTCTAATTTCCAACATTTCTTATCATATGCTGCAGAACGATGTAGACCAAATACTATTCTTACTCCAAGCCATCTTTTGAGGGTTTGCTTGGATCGTGGGTGTAGGTGATCTCCAAGAAACGGACTTTTGTCTGAACAATTGGAGCTCTTCTCAGTGCATATATTGTCTTTTAAGAAAACCGAATTTCCCTATTTTTTCAACAGTAGACTCTGATCTATTCCCTTCTATCACTGTCCTGGTAGACCTCAGAATTGTAGGAAACATCGTTGTTGTTGGAACATCTCCTCCTATACTCGTTTTTGTTAAAAGAGTGTGATTCTTATACGCACCCTGTTGGTATATTAGCTCATGGTGTAAGACGGATCTGCTCAGGGAAGAAGATGTAACCTTGACAAAAAAGATTGCAGCCACAAGCCTCTGAGCCCAGGAAGCCAGCTTTCCCAGGGTCTTTGGCAATAAATGATCCTTGTGGAAATACAGGGCTTCACAATGATCATACACTCATACCAGGAAAAAGGAAGTCATCTTTTACTTGATTCACCCCTATGTACTCTTTGATAAAATTGGTTTGCAAAAGTTTTGTTACATTTAGAATTTGGGGGGAAATGTTACAATGCCCATTGTGGAGCGCCAGCAACACGAATACCTTTCTCACAGGGAACTGTGCCGAAACCAGTTACTGTATCAATTGCATGATAAATTGTTTCCTGTATGAGGTAAAATGCATCCTTATTCGGTAATAACAACTCAGAAGATAATGTATCCATGGATACAATGTACCCTCTTCTGGGGTAAGTAGGATTCTCTCAGTTTTAGTGGGACAGAATTTCAATGAGCTAGCGAAATATCCACTTAACCTGCTTCCAAGAACTGGATACTTTCTTCTCTCTCCACAGTTGCATGCAGAGGTGTCCTGAGCCTACACGGTGAGAAAGAATTATGACTCTTTAACCCCATATCCTTTGTTCCTGCTACGGGTGCCTTTTTGGGGACCTGTGATGTCTAACTTCTCTGGGCCCCAATTTCCGTTTTAGAAAATGAAATGATTCTTACTGCACATGTTCAGTGCAATCATAGATTAAATGCAATCATAGGTTAAGTGCAATCATGGATTGCTTGCTGAGTGCAAGTTTAACTTCTTTTTTGTGTGCCTCCTGTCAGGAAAACTGTTTCAAGGGACTGGTCTTATTGGCTGGGTTTGTTGCTACTCTTTCTAATTTGATTATCCCGGTATTTGTGACTAGTAAACAGTCACACCTTCTTGATTCTAGCTACAGGAAAATAGGCAGGGGACAAGCTTTGACTACAGGATCATCATAAACCGGGGTCTCAGTACACAAAACAACTCGATGCACTGTGTCCCGAAGAGAGACGCCTGACAAGACAGTTGCCAAGGAAGAGCAACTCAGTGTGCACGGGAGCCTTAGAGGGACAGTATTTCCCTGATGCTCCCCAACTGTCCCCTTTACTGGGTCCTATTGTGCCACTTATTTCATGCATAGCCTGACAGATGTGGCTATGATGTGTTAGGAACGCTGCAAAACTCTCCTCCCAAGCTCATTTCTTTTTAAAAATAAATATCATTAGCTTACAGCTTTATAAAGCATGTAAAATAAATACAGCAGTATCTGGTATATTGGATAAATAAAAAGTAGTATTTGTTTTGCTTTTCCTTATTGGCTACATTAACTCACAGCATCTACCTATGTGTAGATAACCCAGTTGTTCAGATTCTCACAGAAATTCCGGCAGAATTGTGGACACTTGCTAAATAAGTAAAAGGTCCATTTCCAGTGTACCCTTTAAGGGATCCTGTTCATGATTCTGACCACATGTTCCTGCAATTGTGTTTTCTGCATATCCTGGTAGCCCATGTTTTTATTTTCCACACGGGAGGATTTGCTCAGCGGGAGAACTCTCCCACCCCGGTAAGCATCTGCAGCTGAGAAACTCTGGCCCTGCAGCCCTGGGGCTCCTCCGAGCCCGCCCCCCGCCCCTTACAGGTGGGATTCGTCTGCGCGGAGCTGGTTTCCAGCACCTCCTCCATCCACCCTGAAGAGTCAGATCTCGGCATGCGAGATAACGCAGTCAATTTGGCCAGAGTAAAAGCTCCAAAAGTAAACATTCCGCAGCATTGTATATATGCGCCTATTTCCCTTTGACCTTAGATCGCAACAGGCAAACATTTCCTAGGGTGTCCTGATAGCACAAGTGGCGTTCACAGCAAGGACAGGACCTTTCACGTTACCATGGGGACACCTGAGCTCGAAGGAGTATAACCTTTCTTTCCCCTTTGCTCCTAAGTACAAAGCCCGAAACCTTTTATCGGTGGCCATTTATTTCCAGTTTTTACAAAAGTACAACTTGCCTTATTTCTTAGGGGCAGGAGGGGCAGGAGACAGGATGGTGGAAGATGGGTCTGCTGGAGTTCCAGCCTTGCCCCAAACCCACGATCTCCTCTAAACCAGAGGCAGGCAGCCTCCTTGCGCAGTCCAGCCAGGGCTCAGTTACCTTGGGGTGACTGCACCATCCCTGAGCCTGCTGTTTCCGAGAAGCAGCAACAACACCACCTTATGTCCACGGCACCTACACAAAGGTAAGCTATCCACGGATGGTCTTTATTACCAATGAAGGGGCTCATGACCCCGCATAAACTGAAGCATGGCAGGCACTCACTTGGCTTCAGAATCTGAAGAGTATCTCTCAGAGGCGCTTCTGGCACATGAGGGCCGGCTGCTTAGAAGTGAGAACAGTCCATGTGCCATGGGACAAAATGTCCCCAGCCCTCTAAGAAAAGCAGAGAACTTCCTCAGCACAAAATTAATCTGGATGTACAAATTTGTGTAATGAAATGAATCTGCCTTTATGAATGGAGAAGGAGGGATATTATGTTTAAACTTTTCCTTGAAAACCCACCCAGGAGCTGGACTTGGTGTTGCACAACTAAAATCCCCGTACTTTGTGGTGGGGGGAGACAGGAGGCTCTCGAATGTCAACCCAGTCTGGGCAACTTAGTGATTTATGAGACCTCGTCCCACAGAAAAAGGGCTCGGCTGGAGCTCAAAATGTGGAATATTAATTCTTTCTCGGTCCAGTCATGTTCATCCGACCCTCTGCAACTTACTGGAGGGCCTGCTTTCCCTGTGCTTTCACAACAGTGTTTGATTCCTCATTTCCTTATGGGCATGAATTTATTCCTATGCTGTCAGTTCCATTCCAATAATTATTTTTAGATATTGCAGCCATGTATTCTGATAAATGTACAGTGTGCAACCCACTCTACAATTAAGGCACAACATGTTCTCACTGGCTCAGCAAACATCTCCACCCTCCTTTGTAGGACATTTCTTCCTCCTGCCACCACTTGTCAGCAACTCCTGGGGACACGTCAATTGGCGTTTTATTAAATAAGCATAATAACTCAGGCAAAATTATGTCTTTAACTCCTGAAGCCACTGTTTCATTAATTCGAGCATTCATTCATTCATTCATTCCCCCTTAGTAGTATTTTAGTATTTCAATCGCTATTACCTACAAGTCTTCAGTGTATTTGTTAGCTAAGGGGTCTGGTAATTATGGTTATTGCTCTTTGAAACGATACCATGTTTTTAGAAATCACATTTTCTCCTTGATGTTCTTGTAAAGATGACTTCCATTTTTCAAATTAATCTGCATCTGGCACCTTCACTAAAATCTATTATTTGTTCTGATTTGAAATCCTAAGAGATCTCTAAATAATCAAACACAATGAGAGTGGCAGCTCTTCTCACATCTTTACTCTGTCTTTTTCCCCTTTTTAAAATATTCTGTCAGGCTACTGCAACAGTACAACTTCTATGCCTATAGGTATTGGTACGTATTTAATCATTTCAAAGAAAGTCTTATTTTAAGGTTGTTTTGTTCGTTTTAAAAATAAATTTTAATTTCTTGAAAAGCTTTTTCTTCACTTGTTAGGGCAGTTTTCACCCTATCGATGTAGTAGATTTTGGTGATACTGCTGGGGCTGAACAGTTCTTGCATTACCAAGATAAATACTAATTGATCATGACCTACATTTGCATATTATGCTTAATTCGTTTTTCTAACATATATTTAAGCGTTTTGTGTTTATGATCACAAGTCGAACATTCTAAACTTTGTTCGCATTTTCCTTATCCATTTCTCTAATCAAATTTGTATTAGAATAATAAATTGATAGTTGCTAGTGAGGAACGGATTTGCAGAGTGTTAAGAGAATTTTGAGAGCTCCTTAAATTCCATTTATGGCTATTAATTTATTCAGAGGTTTTCATTTCTTCTGAAGCCAATAGTAGTATTTCACATTGCCTAAAACATCATTTTCTGTCTGAGCCATCACACTTATGTGCACTTTTAAAAATTAATTTTGTCAGGGGGTGAAGGGAGGGCAGGGACAAGGGGAAAAAATGAGAAAGAAGACCTGTCACACAGAGGTACAAGGTCCCAACAATGAATGTAACTGTACTGTATCTCTAAAATGTACTGATAAACTCAATTTTAAAAAAACTTAATTTTATCGGTGCCCTTATTGATTGTATTCACCATAGGGAATTTGTGTCTGTACATAATGCATCCTGGTTCTTCTTTTTCCCCCAGTCTCCTCCCTTTGTACTCTTCCTTTAGTTATTTTCCTCTAATTTCTATGATGTGCTTAATTATTTCCCAGTTTCTCAGTTTGATGTGCTATTTAGGTTTCCTTTTGCTTTTTTCATATTTCTCTGTGTATCATACTTGGGCCTGTTAAACTCAACGATGGAGCTTGTTAAACTTCTTTCTTGCTCTGTTCTGGCATTAATGGATGATGTGGACTTCTTAAATTTGTAAACTTCTTTTTGGGGGTATTATTTTCCAGTTAATTGAGTTTTGCTTTTAAATATATATATATATACATATAAACTCAATTAAAGCTGAAAAAAATTATAGTTCAGCAATAGGCCAAATTATCAAGTATATATATATATATATATATTCACACACACACACACACACACACACACTCAGACAAACACACACATTTTCCAAGGGTCAACTCTATACATAATTTATTTAATGCAATAAAAATGAGGGATGCTAATGAAGGGACTATTAAAAATCTTAGCCATCTGGAAAAGACATAGCACTATAAAATAACAGGAAAATCAAGACAATTATAGATAAATGACAGTGTCAACACCCTATGTCAGAATTTTGAAGAAATGCTAATTAATATCCTAAACATAATTTTATGCCTTTAAACACATTAATCAGACCACAGGACTGAGCTGAGATCACAAAAGATACAGCTAGAAGGTGAGCAGATAGATGTTTGACTAGACATTATATATATATAATATAATATATATATATCCCTATACACACACACACACACATATATATATATTCTTCAGTCTCTCCCTCCTTTTGATTTTCTTGTTTTTTTTTTTTTACATTATGTATAAAAAAATGAATCAGTACTTTTGTTTAAGACATGAAGTCACCATTGGTACCTCTCTCTTAGTTCATTGACTCATTCATTTATTTATTTGCTCTCTCTTTTGTTCCTATAGCATTGCCCTAGTTCTTTCTCCACCATGTAAAACCACTTCATTGTGCTCAGCTGTGTTTGTTAGGCCTTGACCGTGCTTGTACAGACCATTGCCCGCAGCTCTGGACATGTGTACATGTCATGGAGATAACTACTTTTTCGAACACACATCCCTTTGGTGTCTCCTTTCACCGAGTCCCACACTTTTCAGACCCACAGTTGCTTCTCACATTCCGTGACCACAGACTCACAGTGTGTCATCTGCCCAGCTCTCCAGATGTCTGTGGTTTCTCACTGGAGAGGTCCAAACAGAAGGTCCTGCAGGCTGCTCAGAGTGGCATTTCTTCCCATCCAAACTGTGGCATAATCGTCCAACCCCTGCCACCGTGTGAGGGCACAGCATGAAGTCACCATCTATGATGTGGAAACCCTCACTGTGCATCAAGTTTGCCAGCATCTGTATCTTGGACTTTCATTCCTCTGGATCTGAGAGCAATAAACTCTTCTTGTCTATAAACCACCCAGACTTTGCCATTGATATAGCAGCCCAACAAACTCAGACTCAAAAGCTATTGGTTGTGACATATAAAAGAGGCAATTTTCCTTCAGCCAAAACAAAGAAAATCTCCCTCTCTTTCTCTCTCTCTCTCTCTCTCTCTCTCTCTTTCTCTCTCTCTCTTTACTTATTCATTTAATGGCATTGCAGATTGGTCCCAGGACATTTACCCTGAGATACACCACCAGATCTTTATGCTTTTATTTTTATTTTGGGGCAGGATCTCCCTTTATGAGTCAAATTATTAATATTCTTAGTTTGTGGAGATAAGAGAAACCTTCGAAAGAGACTTAAATATCATTGTCATATATCTCCTGACCTCTCCCAACCTGGGGAAACTTATGCCTCCGATTTTACCAAAGACACCAATGTATTTACAGACTTTCTCTGCATCTGTACTTATCCTACTATTTTCTAACCAGTGCTAATTCTAATTATTCAAGTGGTTTTGACACATAGACATAGAGAAATTAAAACATTATAGCATATTGTGCGAATCTAATTTATATAGTTAGATTTTCTAAATGGATAGGCATGGCCGATGTTGATTTGTTTCCACAGAGTAGGAATCTGTGGTTAAGCAGCGTTAGTCTCTGGAACATGACCTGCATAGTGTGAGTGCCAGATTTGCTACACAGAGACCACAGCGGAGTAGGCATTAGATAATGACTTTCATTATCCAGTTCATGATAGATCAGAAATATGCACAATTAGCTATTGTTAGCCATTGCTTTCCCCTAGTGCTGGAAAGCTGTCTGTTATATTTTCTTCACGTTAGTTACACACAGTAGCGACTGACTTGACTCTGAATCACAACTAACGAGATGTCCCAAGGCAAACTGAGCTGACTGATAATCGATAGGAAATAAAGAATAAAAGCTATGGAAGTCATAAAAAGGCCACATTTCTATAAATTATGTCAAAAAAAGTAAAATGTGTGTTCATTCAATTTCTGATAATGTACAGCAAAAGCTGCTGTAAATAGCAGAACCCGATTTAATCCCCCTTGATTTATATAGTTAATAGTGCTTCTGCCTACGTAGAATAATTTATGGGTAGTTTTTAACAATTTTTTATTGGATATCAAATAAAATGAGAGCGACAAATAGAAAATCTAAACAAATATTCAAAATATATTTTAATCATTAAATGAGACTTTTAGGGAAGTTTAAAAAAGCCTAGCTTTGAAGTCACAGAGTAAATGTCCTGTCGGAACACTCTGCATATAATATTATATTTTTAAATCATATTTTAATTTTCCTTTATTTTTCAACATAGTTTTCAAGAAGCGGAGTATCATTTCTATGTAATAAACAATCTAACAACATTCTCTCCAGGGTTGCAAGATATAATTATATGAGAAGTTGAAAGTTGCATTCGTTTTTTAAGCACAAGATTATAGATTTTTAATTTGACTACAGAATATGTGTGCATTAGGTGAAGAGGGAGCTCCTCCCCCCCTCACCCCCGTCATTAATTGTCTGTTTTAATGCTGTCAGCCGGCTCACCATTTTCCCCTGCTGCTGTAAACATCAAGGTCATTTTGAGGTTCTGCCAAAATGAAGATCATTATCTCTGTGGCAGTGTTAAGACCGAGTAGCTGAGCCCTGGGGCTGTCAGGGGTTCTGAGAAATGAGCCACTCAGAGGAGCTGTTTCTTTCTAAATAAAGGCAGCTGCTGCTTCACAGCCATTCTTACATAGTCAGGTGCTGACAGTAACTCCTGCTGAAAGGCTTTCTCTCTCGTGCTAATATGAGCACCTGTACTTTCCCCAAGGCCGCAGGAAGAAGGCAGTGAGTGACAAGGTGACGGTGACGTCCCTTGCATCCTCCAGTGCACAGTCGCCAAGGAATCAGCCTCCATGTAGCGCAATGACCTGATCAGTGGGCACCCTGATAAAAATTAAAGCAAAGCCAAACAACGTCCTAGGCTTTGGGAATAGTCCTGGGGGCAAGCAGCAAGGACAGCAACAGATACTCACAATAATCTACAGGAGTGACTAGAGCACAGATATTTCAAATGTAAAGGCACCTTCATTAAGGGGAGAAGTCATGGTGAGAACCAATTGTGAGGCAATTCATGGATCTAATGAAGTTAGAGCCTGGACTCCAGGCCAGTGAGTTTGCACAGAGTGTAAAAGAAGAAAATGGTAAGGTAGAGCTCTCCTGGAGTCTGAGCAAGGAGTCCATCCAAGGAGCCTTAATTTGATTGGATTAGATGGAGGAGAAACTTGTGCCACAAGACAATAAGGAAACTATATATCAATTAGCTGGCATTAGCAATGGGTAAGAGCTGGGTAGGATCAGGTAAAGAATAGAAGAGACACCAACCAAAATTGTAGCCTTTATAGGGTAAGGGTGAGGTACCCATAGTGATCATCTCCTAGAGGAGCTGCGCACAAAGAAAAGAGTGCACTAAAATAATCCAGTCACACATAGGCTTGTGTCCTCTCTCTCTCTCTCTCTCCCTCCCTCCCC